>NW_028244256.1:0-65676 GCF_964263255.1 Lissotriton vulgaris | reverse complement strand
GGAGAGGAAGGAGGTGGTCCAGTCCAGAGCCTTCTCTTGGATCCCGGCATCATGTTGGTCGAGACTCTAAGAATGTTCCTGTGGAGGATGGTGATTCTTCCTCCTACTCCGTTGGTGCGGTCCCTGCAGTTGATCTTCTAGCTTTTTGGGATGGCTATGGCAATGTCGGGTGTTGAGGAAGGGTTCAGCCTGGTCTTCGTCTGGAAGGCGACGTCTGCGGAGGTTGAGTTGAGGAGGTCCCAGAGTTCAACGGCGTGTTTGTGGGGGGAGCGGTTGTTGAGGAGGATGCATCTGAGGTGTTTGGGCACTTGCCTTGGTGGAGGTTTGGCAGGGTGGATGCTGGTGAAGCTGCAGTTCCGGCAGGTGAAGGGTCCTTGGGTGTGATTCAGAGTGGCCTGGTAGCAGGTGTGCTCTCGTCCGGAGTTGAGTGCATGGAGGGTGCTGGCATCGTAGCGGAGTCGGGCATCGTGGTGTTCGCTGGGGCCAGGGGTTCTGGCGCTGGGCGCGGTTCAGGCACCGACGGGTGCAGATGGGCTTGCCTTTGGCGCGCCTTCGGCATGCCTGCCATATATGGGGAGGAGGGAAGGAGGAGCATCTGGGAGGCAGGAGGAAGGGAGGGAGGGGCAGTGAATGGGCAGTCAGGGGGGGCGGGGCCACAGGGGATGCAGCAGCGGGAACGGGAGCGGAGGACCGCACAGGGGCAAGGGTAAAGAATCACAGGGCACAGTAAGAAAAACGGGGCACAGATCAGGAGGCACACAAAATGGGGCACAGATCAGGAGGCACACAGGAGAACGTGGCACAAATCAGGAGGCACACAAAACGAGGGCAGAGGTCAGGGGCCACGCGAAGTAAACCAACGGGGCACAGATCAGGCGGCACAGAACTAACCTCAGCATGTGTCGTAAGTATGCCACAGACCCCTGCCGGATCTGGCACTTACTGGCCTTGATCATTAGGCCTGGCAGTTGCAGGGTCCTTCCAAATGCTACTAAAGTCAGCTATGTCATCCAAGTATGCTGCACTGAAGAACTCCATACCAGCCAAGACCTGGTTCACCAGCCACTGGAAGGTGGCAGGGGCATTCCGTAATCCAAAGGGCATCACTCTGAATTGGTAGTGGCCCTCTGGAGTGGAGGAGGATGACCTGTCCTTGGTTCCTTCAGTTAGAGTGCCGGTACCCTGAAGTATGGTCAAAAGGTACTCAGGAACTGGGCAGCCCCTGCCCTAGCAATCAACTCATCAACCCGGGGCATGGGATGAGCATCAGTCCTGGTGACTGAATTGAGCCCCTTGTAATCCACACATAATCTGAGTTCTGGTGTAGTGCCTGGTGGGGCAGCTTTTGTTACCAGCGCTACTGGCCACCAGAGGGTTCTATCACTCCCAACTCTCCTCTTCCTCCCCTCCCTCTGTCACCAGCAACGTGGTGACCTCAGACCACTCAAAGACGGTTGATATGGAGATCCCTCTGCGTAGGTCTGGGGGTCTTAAGGTCCACTAGGTAGGTGATCTCCCCAATAATAACTATCTCATTGGTACCAGCCCAACGGTCTTGGTGCTGTACAGTTTTTTCTTTCTCAGTAGGAACTGTTCGCTTGTTGGACAACATAAACATTGGGATGATGCCAGACTGATTCTATGCACCCCTCAGGATAAGTTTGCCTATAGACCTGCTGCTCACAGTGCCTCCATAAGTACCCCTAAACCGGGCACAGTAATAAATGGATTAGGCAACCTCAGAACATGATATCCCTGACTACCCAAGGAATCATGGTAACAGATGTAGAGTCTTTTAGCTCAGTCACTGTGCTCTCTCAAGTACACAAGAAATACACAAAGGGACATTTTCAATATTTATTGAACCATTCTGATTCTTGTAATAAATATATGTGATGCAATGATTAACAGACAGACACAGATAAAAGTGATTAGTAGTATAAGAACAGTGAAAAGGATAAACAATTCTACTATTGGGCTAAAACAGTGTATATTGTTAGCATATAAGTACTGTGTATAGTGTACTTCTACTATGCGCTCCCTAACCTAGTCATCTAGGGCGTGTGTTCTGCCAAGAATCCCCTACTGGATGAACTAACTTCCCATTACCTGAAGGCAAGGTATGTAGGTCATGAATACAAAGAGAGCTGAGCTGTTCCTTGAGTGAGAGAATGTCCGTGTCACCCTATTGCCCAAGTACTGTTGGTCTCAGTGGGTCCTACAGTTGGGCATCCATTTTGTTGGATGTATTGCCCTCACACACCCTTTCAGCTGTCATGCTTCATCATCTGGGCTGCTCCTCATTGGGTCGGCGGTGCAATATGCCTCACCTCAAAGAGAAATGCAAAAATAACAGGTGATGGACAGAATGCAGAACAATGTCATACATTCACCCCAGTACAGAGATCTGGGCCTAAATCCATCGTTTTTTTGCTCACCATGCCTTTCCAGTTTGAACCCAGCCATATGCAAATCAGTCTTGACCCTGTGCCCCATGGGAACAGTCCAGCCCGAACTGCCAAGCCAGGTCCTCCCTGTGTAAGTTAGGCTTACACTCTATATGCCCCCCTTATGAGATAGTATCCATGCTTAGGGTGGCTGGGAGAATGCATACTACTCCATTCCGCGATGGCCGCGACATTGACACTGCTTTACACATGACCTAAGAGCAGGCCACACCCCCTACTCACGTGACACCACTGATAGTTGAAAACAATGGCCGCCCGGTGAGTCAGAACCTCCCGGACCCGGCAGCGTGGGTAGGTCTAGAGGAAGGACACACGGCAGACAGACTATAAGTAAAAGCTACGGGGACCTTGTTACTAACTTTAAACTTTAACTTTGGTTAGCGCGAGTACTGTACCATTCGAAACACCTGAGTGTAACTATGAGTCTCTCTAGATGTAAAGTAAAAGGGTCCCTTCACTGAACGGCGGATGGTAACATGGTGTCATCCTCTCCTCCCGCTTTCCATCAGAGGGGTCTACCTTCAAGCAGCATGTGATAGATCCACGAGAAGCGCCATAATCTTAATAGTATTTCCGGCTGAGTCGCAGCTAATGTAGTTAGATTTTGGCCCGCTTGTGTAAACCTTTAGATTCTACCACAGAGTACTCCGCTCTCCTTGTGGTCCCGACATGTAGCTCCGCAGTATCCAATACGGACTAAATTTGGAGCCTGTTTATGCACAAGGGGTCTCTCGTCGTGTTACAGACCAGAGACTTTTAGAGCTCCGCACTGATCCGAGGCAATATACGCCTAAGATACAACCACCATCTATACTTCTGCTTTTACCCACATGGGCATGTTTCCCACAGAGGTTTTATATTCACATTGGTTTTAATAGTTTTTAATTCATACGCTAGTCACACACTGTATAACCACACATTGACTTGCGCATTTCCAAGAATGTCCAAAGTCACCAACATATTTTGCCTCATTTATGTACATATGATAAGCCCGCACTGATCCGAGGCAATATACGCCTAAGATACAACCACCATCTATACTGCTGCTTTTACCCACATGGGCATGTTTCCCACAGAGGTTTTATATTCACATTGGTTTTAATAGTTTTTAATTCATACGCTAGTCACACACTGTATAACCACAAATTGACTAGCGCATTTCCAAGAATGTCCAAAGTCACCAACATATTTTGCCTCATTTATGTACATATGATATGCCCTTATGTCTTCTCTATAGGAGGATCCAGCGCAAAACAGGTACATAGACACAGGAAGCACACTTTCTTCATCTTCTGTTATCTTCTCAAATTACACTGGATACTTATGTAGATCCTCTTTAGTGTAGACAGATTTTTGTAAAAGTAATAATCTTTTCTCCCTACGGTCCTGAAGAATCGCGAGTTACTAAACATAAACGCGAGAAACATGTCGACCATCACGAGTCTCTTGTAGGAAACATTGAATTCCATGGAGTACCAGCTAGTTTTCTGATTTTAATTGGAGCAGGAGACCCCCAGAATAAACTCGATACTGGTACTCCCAGCTTTATTTTAATTCACTCTCACGTCTACACTCGCTTGGCCCCATACCCGCACTTCACATTACGGTTGTTGGATAGAAGATCTCCGGTAAAGTGCCCCTCTTTGAGGTGAGCCTGTTGGGTATTGCACCGCCGACGCAACCAGAAGCAGCCCAGATGATTAGGCATGACACCTGAAAGTACTTGGGCACTAGGGTGACACGGACATTCTCTCACTTAAGGAACAGCTCAGCTCTCTTACTATTCATTTCTCTGTCAGGGCACACGCTGTAGCTGGGCCTACCGCTCCTGGCGAGTAGAAATTGCCCTCTCTCTCTCTCTCCCCCTTGTTGATAACACAAGGTATGTAGGTCCCCGTCTTGGTCACAAGTTGGGTAACCCTCCTCACAGAGGGTAAACAGGAATCTGCTGGGCTTAGACTCTGACACTTCGATGACCCCAAAATGACAGCAGAGTGCTCCTCTAATTCCAGCATGGAAATGCGTGTGTATTCATAGTAATATCATCCATGCTTCTACGTCGAGGCTTCAGCAGTGCCAACATTTTTGATTGTCCTTTGGATTGCGATGTCACCTCATGCACGAATAACAAACAACAACATTTGCACAATGTGTGTTCAGGCCTTGTACTCAATGTTCAATGTGGCGTGACAGTGTACTTGTAATTGTAAGCAATGAGGTTTCTGAGAAGCTAATCCTGTGCTGTCATGCAAACGTGTGTCAAAAGTCATTGTGTAAAAAAGAAGGAAACTTAAGAAATGTGTGCATGTAAAATGGCAATGTTTCTTCCCGGGTCTAATCTAGCCACTTGACACCCACTCCACATGAGTCAACTAACACTATTTAATAATAGGAAACCTATCCAGAGCAATGCTATGGCGTATGTTCATATAAAAGATTCTAAAATTATTACAAAGACAATCATACAGTTTGAAAACTACAGCACAGAGAAAGGTATTATTAAAAACATAAAAGTGAATAAATCATATTTAAAATGAATTTAGAATGTTAAAAAGAGGCCAAATTAAAAAGTTTCCATCAAACGGAATAGCAATTGTTTATGTGTTCTGAGAATTAAACAAAACATTTCTGTTCCCAGCAACCACAGAAGATGATCCCAGAGACACACCTCGGAGCAGGTTTATGGAGCAAATGCATTCCCATCATACCCCCACAGCAGTCATTGAAAGAGTGACCACAACCAGTAGAAAATCCGCAGAATCAGAGCCAATATCTAACTTACGAGGAGTGGAAGCATCCCAGGAAGGCTCATAGAATGCATGCAGAAGCACTGGTAAATGCAAAGGACAGAGATACAAATTGGCCTTTAAGGGGTCCATCAGTACTTCCATGTCCAGAAGCTGAACTGATTGCGCTCCTAGGCACAAGTTCAAGGCACACTCGAAAGTGCACAGCAAAAAATGGAATATAGGCTGCATGCAGTGAAGCCACACAGGCTGAAAGGATAAGAACCACTGCTCATTTAATTCCTGAAGCAAGGGTGTGCCAAAACATTGTACTATGCATCCACAACTCAAGACCACATGTGGTAGTGTCAGTTTCCTTCAATATCGAAAGAAGAAATCCATTGTGGAGCAGCAAAAATAAAATCACAGTCCCGACAATCAGAACAGGACCAGTGGAGGAACTCCAAAAACACTTTGGAGCAAGGTGTAAAAGAATGAATGATGGAATTACTCCAAAGACTGTCTGGAAGGTATTAACCAACCAAGAGCCTAAGCTTTTAAAAAGGTGTGCTACCCCCACAATATGAGGCATGTTAAAAATGCAGTGCACCAAGTCTTCAAGATGTTGTGGGAAATGATCCAATAGTAGCGACTGTATCTCCAAAGAGGACCTTGCCACTTGAAGATTAAACGTCTCCTTTGCAGATGTTAAGGCCGCATCTTTCTGAAAGGCTTTCAATCTGCTCAGGTCAGTAAAGTGCACATTCGAAAGCTGTATTGAACGCCAAAGCGTATCCTTCCTAACTGTACAGGCAGGTGGAAACCATACTTGTGTACAACAAGTGACCATTAACGAAACTGTAATAAGATGGGCTATGCCCGGTCTCATACCATAGCAACCTTCATTGTTCAACATCTAATAACTACCATTTGAGGGTATTCTGACAGCCCAACAAATCATGGTTTCTGGGGCGCCTTTCAAGTAGCAAGATAGGTTTTCTACGGACACATTACAAGCCCCATGGAGAGAAACGTCCTTGCACACTAAGATACTACTTAAAGCATTGTCGCAGCCAGAACCACTGAGAAAAACTTCAGTTTCCTTATTCCGATACCAGAACTTAAAAGACGGTTCCCAATGCTCATGTACTTACCCTTCCCTTAACGCTTCACATCTGCCTACTTGATGGTGTTCTAAGCAGTATTGGAAATAAAATGTCGAAATCGGCAGGGTAATGAACCTGTGGATTATCCAATCTGTGGAAGGTGTTCTGCAAAAGCGAAAGGTAGCTTCTCAAATTGCTCTATGTGTAACAAAGCGTATGTCTCATCTTTACATGCCATGAATATTTGTGGTTTTGTAAGTTGGCATGCTGAAAATAGGATTGTAGCATTAATGTGTGCCCATAGTACGTGACCCGAACCAAGTGTCTGAAGTGTCTAACTCAATAACCGGATGGATCTAAGTTGTGACTGCCCATGTTGTAACGCTGACATCTCATGTTGTATAATGTCTTTTCCTGACAACACTATGATACCTACGGAGTACATCCTGGAGGACAAGGTTGTCATGCCATCGTCAACTACTGCTGAAGCCTTTTCTAGATTAGCCCTGTCAATCTCGCATAGTCTTTTAGCAGATTCCTGCTGAGAAATTTTCCATATTTCATGGTATATTACATATAAGAAGTGCTTTTGACATGGTTATCGAGGACCTAGCAAGAAGTCCTGTTGTTCCAGGTCAACAGAAAGAAGGGACAAGTGTTGTTTCAACTGGGTCAATTTTGAGATTTTTAGCCATTTAAGGCACAACTGCCCAACACTGTAGGTTGTCACCACCCCTTACTGTTCTGTCTGCACGTAACGCAGGCTAGGCCTCCTCATGTTAAAAATCTCAGTTTTACCTAGGAACCGTGCTTGACATCCTTTAGTTTCTAATGTCCAAACTAACCATCCTGTTTAATTGTTGTCTGATGAATTGTACGTGCATTGCGGAGCATGGTGTCTAATGTTTCCTCCTTGTATTTTGTAGACTGCTGCCAGTTTTCAAAATGTGCAAATGTGGAATGCGTGATGTGTTGACATCTTTTATCTTAGCTAAACCAAGACATGATGTTTGTTGCACAGTTTTGTTCAGAAAAATCATCTATTGTGGTATAAGGTATGTTCTAAACAAATCTTGTTCCCCTGAACTTGCTAATCTTTTGTCCCAAAATAGATTTGACATCAAAAGTGTTCCCCAAACGTCGAACCCTTATGTGGACAGCTGGGAAAGAAAGGAAGCATAATAAATCAGCTTGGTATTTGGTAGCATATTTTTCTTTGCAGGTGATGCTGGAAGCTTATAATAATAAGACACTGGGTCTAATGTATCATAACCAGAAAAATAAACAAACTTCTGCACAAATATTTTTGAACTACCCGGTGGTGGTACTGCTCGAAAATGAATTTATCTTGAAAAAACATAAGACAAGAGTTGTTTGGCAAAACAGGAACAGTTGGCTCAATTAAACACTTCGGCCGGGAGCACAGTTACAGAAGTGGGTCTGAGGACTGTCTCAAAGTACAATCAATCTGAGCGAGTCTTTATACAGTTTTTGGCCATCATAAAAATACTTCCAGCAATCCTTGTTTGGTAAAAGAATGCAGGCCTTGTCTGTGGAGTCATAAATAAGGCCCCTGATAACAAATGCAGGTGGGCCTTGACAGAATGAGGGCCAGTGGTTAACGTGTCCAGATGTATGGAATGAGGGGTGCGTGATCACTGTGTGAACTATGGGTGCTGTGTCCTGATTGGCTAGGTGTTCCTAACTTCATGGGGCATCTGATGTTATTGTGTTTTAGCAAAACGCACACCCCTTTGGCCATGTGTGGTTTATTGGGGTCAATTTCCCTGGACCATTTTGGTGTCGCTGTGCTAATCTAGGGGATGGGCCTGAGTTTCCTGTTTGTGCATTTATCTGCTGGCTACGTGCCATCCCACCTGTGGTCTGTCAATCATTAACCTCAGGCCTATGTGGCTGAGCCTGCCTGATCAGGTATATCTGAGTGAGGATTGATGGAGCGTTCATGACGAGCAGGCTTGTTTATAGTGATGCGATTTCGCTCATATATGCAAGTGTATCACTATATGCATTGGCATTGATTTTATCAATATTAACATTCCCCCATCTATTTGAATTTTCAACTACATTATCTAACCCATACTTCATGACAGTCACATTATTGACGACATGTTGTTCTTCAGTTTTGACTATTACTACTTTCCTAGTTACTTGCATTCAACCTCATTAAAGAAGAACAAAACAAAACAAACATATGGAGAGGCAACAAGAATAATTGTGAAATAGAATGTATCAAAGTGACAAATTAAGACACATGTCCTTCATGAATATGAAAATAGTCCAATTGTAATCAGTTTTTCTTGACGCGATGATAAAACAGCCAAGAATCTCAATGTACGATGACCAGTGAAACAGCCACGAAACAGCCAACACGTTTCGCCCGATGTGGGCTTCCTCTGGGCTTGTTCAAACACGAATACTGTGCAACAACCGTAGAAGAAGAAAGAGGAAGACGACTCAATCCGAATACCAATTCACGCAACAGGGTGGATTAAACCCTAGAGTGTCTGAAACAATCTTTATTTTCTTTTACCCACCGGTATGTAGAGGTGAGTACTCTGATATGCACCACACTCAGATAGATAAAGAACATTCTTTGGCGCGAAATTTGTCTGTTGGAGAGCGTTAATATTAGACTTGTCTTAACAGTATGGGGACGACTCCTTAATTGAGGATCTGTCTGAGTGTGGTGCATATCAGAGTACTCACCTCTACATACCGATGGGTAAAAGAAAATAAAGATTGTTTTTATAGCAGGAAACCCCCAATTGCGGGAAACCACACAAGAACAATAAAAATATGAAAATAGGCAACAATAACATGCACTGTCCGGTCAGTCACAGGGGGAGCCAAGAAAACAAATTAATGTACCATTCCTGCTCAGGGGCACCTCCCTCCTCACACATGTCTCTTTGTAAATGGTGCAATGCTTGGATGGCAGGAGTTCAAGTCCCGTTTTCTAGATCGTTGCCTGGGATCAGGACGCCCCTATATTGGCACACCCCCCCCTCAATTGCGGTCATTAAGTTCAACATATACTTATGTTGCATCACCATGAGACGGATGGCCCTTAGTTCTTCTTTGAGAGCATTGAAACCGGGCTCAATGCTGTTTCACATCTTGGGGAATTTTCACCTGGTTACATGTAACCAGCGGGTGTTTGCTTTCGTCTGCACTGTGAAGAAGGGTATGAACTCCCCCCCTGCTTTTATTTGTTTGTCCAAAAAAGTCTGAATTCTTCCGATATTTTGATTGTACTGAGCCCCGCCAAAATTCCCAGCAGCTCTTTTTTCTTAATCCTGATGCAACAGAGTTGTCTTCTTCTTTAGCAGATGTTGGTGCAATTCTGACAGATCTTCTCCCGGGAATGACCAGGTTCAGAGTGTGTATGGTGACAAGGAAGCAAAGGCCATGCCATCCGATGATGAACTGAGTATAGGCCAGTGATACTCAAAGTACGGCCCGGGAATTGCATTCGGCTCTCCTGACATTTACATGCGGACCCCTTATCAGCAGCAGTAGCACTATGCTGCTGTTTACCCGACTCAGCACTAACATGGAAAAAAATGATGAATATAGAGCAAGCACTTATTTAAAGGTTAATTGCAGTTTGGGAAATGAAGTAACTAGGCCCTTAACTTTAGGAACACCTTCATTTTTAAAGACAGCCATTAGATATGATTGATTTTGTTTCCCCTACACCCACTTTTCACCCTCCCACTGGCATCAATCCCAACCTAGACCACACTTTGCAGCCCCCGGAGTAAATGTTTGTGAGTACCAATGGTGTAGGCAAACTCACCTGCTGCAAATGCACCTTCACAGGCCTCTGCACACCAAACTCACAGACCGCACGACCCTGAAGAACCGGACCCCACCACCTCAGCTGCATCCTACTTAGCACCCACTCCCTTAAAATACACGCCATGGAGTTCTGGGACCTGCCCAAATCACTCTACCCCGATGCGCCTTCTTCACAAAAACCTGGATGAACTCCATTTCAGCCCTGGACATCGCAACTGGCATCCACTATGGATACAAATTCATCCACAAGGACCTCGTCAACCGACAGGGAGGAGGCATTATCATCGTACAAAAAGACACTCTCCACCGCACAACCAGCTTTGACGACCACTTACCTGACATGGAGCACCTGCACTTACAGATCCAAACCAACTGGAACGCCACACTCCATGGCACCCTCGTCTACAGACTTCCTGGACCCCGCCCCCCTAAAGTGAAGCCATAACCAAGTTCATTGCTCACCATGCTCGCGCCTCAATGGACTACATCTTCCTTGGTGACCTCAATTTCCGCATGAACAACCATGTAGACCACAACACCTCATCCTTACCAGAGAACCTCGCCACTACCTGACTAAAACAACTGATCTCAACACCAACCCACTCAGCAGGACACACAAATGACACCATCTTCTCTGCAAGCAACAACATCTCCATTAGCCCCACCTCTGAGCCACACTGGACCAACCAGCACTGCGTCCACTTCTCCTTCACCAAACCCACCATATGTTACCATGCACAGCAATCCTCACAGAAGCTGCAACAAGGTCACCAAAGACCAGCTCACCGCCTCGCTCTGCAAGACCATTTCCACAAACATCCACGGATCAACTGGACTACCCTCACCTCAGATGGTCCTCTCACAATCATGAAGAGAATCCACTCCAAACCATGGACCCTTACCCTCACCACATCTTCAACACAGCCGGCACCTCCACCACGCCTGTACTCTGCCACAGCATCAACTGCTCCATCAAGCCCACAACCTTCCTGGAAGACTGGAAGCATGCAGAGATCAACCCCCTGCTAAAGAAACCTTCTGCCAACACAACGGACCTCAAGAACTACAGCCCCATCTCTGTCCTACCCCTTCCCAGCCAAAGTCATCGAGAAAGCCATCAACGGCCAACTCTCTGAGTTGATCGAAATGAACCACATCCTGGACCTCTCCCAATCGGGCTTGAGAAGTAACCACAGTACTAAGACCACTCTCCTTGTCCCTACTTAGGAGATCCGCACCCTCCTCGACTGTGGCGAGTCTGCAGCCCTGATCCTCCAAGACTCCACGACGCCGGCATCCACGACAAAGCCCTAGAATGGAGCCTCTCCTTCCTCACCGGCCATCCTCTTCAACAACTACATGGCCCCACTTGCATCCATCATCAGAAGCCACAGATTCAACATCATCTCCTATGCTGATGACACCAAGCTGATTCTCACCCTCACAGACAAACCCACATCCGCCAAGAGCAACTTCCACAACAGGATGAAAGTAGTCACCACCTGGATGAAGGACAGCTGCCTCAAACTTAACTCAGGCAATACCGAAGTGGGGCTGGCTCCTAGCTGTCCTGTCAACCAAAAGATCAGAATGACCACTTGGAGTAGAGTTTGCGGACCAAAACCGCATATCACTGGCAAAGATAATCCCTTAAGAAGCCTCATCAGCAACTGTGCTTAATCTACAAGCAGATCCTACCTTTTTAATGTGTTCTTGGAACATCAGCGGCCTTCAGCAGAAAATTAGGAATCCAGACACCCATTCCTTTATATGCGAGCATGCAGTAATAGCCCTGCAGGAAACATGGGCCACACAAGACTGCCCTGTCATCGGCTTTATTGAACTATGGAAACCAGCACTCAGGGACAGTCGTTATGGTCACTCTAAAGGTGGCCTGTCAATATACATATCAAATAAGCTAATAGGCCCAATTACACGACTAAATCTCGATGAAGACTGGCTACTTGGGGTCACAATCAATTCATGGCGGAAACATCGTTCACTTTTTCTCCTAAACGTGTACATCAATCCAGGTACACGTACAAAAAAAGATCACCTGGTACGTCTAACGGAAATTATGAGTGACCTAGCCACGGAACAACC
This sequence comes from Lissotriton vulgaris, assembly GCF_964263255.1. NCBI lineage: Eukaryota > Metazoa > Chordata > Amphibia > Caudata > Salamandridae > Lissotriton > Lissotriton vulgaris. The sequence goes on along the minus strand of NW_028244256.1, from coordinate 53,451 downwards.
CAATTCAGACTGTATTGTCACGGGGGATTTTAACACCAACCTATTCCAAGGAAAACCAGCGGAAACTGAAGGGCCTTTCTTATTTTCTTTGACTGAGGCCACGCTACAAACCAAACCGCCCAACCAAGCCCACTGCGGTCTGGGTGAACTCTGGGTGATGCAATTTTACAGTGCAGGCTATCTGGTAATGAATGGAAGGTCGGTGGGCAATACCCCCGCAAACTGGTCCTGGACAAATGGCAATAAACAATCCTATTTGGATTACACCATCTGTAATTCAGCCCTGCTCCACTGTCTTGTCAGTTTTGGTATCCACCCGCGAACCGAAAGCGACCATCGGCCCCAGGTCATATCCCTCAACACAAACCCAGTGATCCATAAACCTGCACCCCCAACCTGCAGGGGAACATACACTGAAAATCTAAAGCGCTTCAGATGGAGTGAGGATATTAGTTTGAAAGTTCTACATGTAAGCACGGACCTTATAAGAGGTGGAATCGATCAGGATGCCTCTCCGATTGCGGCATGGACGATGTTTTGCACACATCTGATCAATCTTTTCCCAGCAAAACAGCAGGTCCTAAGGGCAATCCTGCCTCGCCAGTTCACACTTTCAAAACAGTCAAAGTCACTTAAGAAAGCCAGAAACAATGCCCTGCGGCTACTCGCAAAATCTCCGGGGAATAGTGAGCTCCTAAAACTTCATCAAGCAGCCCAAATGTCATTCAGGCTGGCGATTACCAAAGACAAACAGACGCACGAAAATCAATTCTGGTATAAATTAGTGTGGAAGAGCAAGAGCCGAAATTCAAGAATATTCTGGGCCCTAATTAACCACTTCAACCCGAGCACATCGAGCCTCGGATCGGCAAACATCCAAGAATCAGACTGGGCAACTTTCCTCACTCACCACTTTAGGTCACCAGAAAATACAGGAGCTACAGGAAGCAGCCCCCCAAGAGAGATTGAGACTGATTTTAGTAACATGCGGAGCATATCCACTGAGTGCTCACACTCAGTCAGCGAGGATCTTCAGATGCCGCAAGAAAGAGTTGCCTCAGCTGTGTCAAAAGCAAGATCAGACGGAGCACGGGGCCCAAATGGCTTGCCACAGAGCCTGTTTAAATCTGACATAGCTCTCTGGTCAGGGACGCTAACAAATCTTTTTAATTACGCTTTAAGAACTGCAACAATCCCGGACTCATGGCGGGGCGCAATAATCCACCCAATTTATAAATCAGGTTCCCGCGCCTCCCCCAACAATTATAGACTCATTGCTCTTTTGGACATTGAGGCTAAGCATTATGCTGGTCTCCTCTTGGAGGAGTTGAGGCTATGGGCAAAGGAACACAAACTGATTCCGATGAACCAAACAGGTTTTATTGCCAACTCCGGGACTAAGACCAACCTATTAGCATTGTCAACTATTGTCGACAAAGCACTCTCAACATCTAGGTCAGTGCTCTGCTGTTTCGTCGACTTCAAAGCCGCGTTTGACCGGGTCCCAAGAGCAGCTCAATGGGAAAAGCTATGAAAATGGGGGATCCCTGATAAACTACTGGAGGCAATCATTCAACTTCACTCTTCTTGTACCTGGGTCCGGGTGAAGTTGGGGTCCGGCACGCATCTCTCGCGGAAAATCATGACAACTAGAGGTGTGAAGCAGGGATGCGTGCTGGCCCCCCTCCTTTTTAACCTGTTTATAGCGGATTTGTCTATGACACTGGATTAAACAAATAGTCATCCCCCAAAGGTGGGAGGCACGGCACTAAGTAACCTTTTATATGCCGATGACCTGGTTCTTTTTAGCGTCACAAGGGTCGGGCTGCAAAGGCTCCTTGACAAACTATTTAGTTACACGATCCCGAACAAACTAGAGGTTCATTTAAAGAAAACCCAAGTTGTCCCCTTTGGAAGAAAACGTAATGTCAGTGGTGGGTGGTCATATAACAACACAAGCCTTGTTACAGGTCACTCATACAAATATCTAGGTGTTCAACTGGACTCCAGGGGTAATCTCATTAAACAGCGCAACAAGATTGCAGTTAAAGCTATGACCCTTGCGGTGTCACTAGCCAAGCTCACGAAAAATCTCTCTGGCCCAACTGTCTCGCCACTTTTGGAAGTCCCGAGAGCAAAAATTGGCCCTACCCTATCATACGGCATAGAGATATTTAGGGGCAAACTGAACACTGTCTTAAATCAACACAGAACTAAAATCTATAAAAAGGTCCTCCATCTGCCAAATTCCGCTTCTGCAGCCCAGATAAGATTAGAGCTGGGCTTATTAAATTATGAGGCCTCTAACATCGGCGCATACTTAAACCTCTGTCATAAACTGAGACAAGCGGACTTAGGCACACTAGAATCCCTAGTCTGGCTAGAAATCACCCAGAATGATCCAGGAGGTGCGTTTGGTCGCCTTTTTAAGGACTCTATTTATCAAATGTCGGCGAGTGATTGATGGGCCTTTAACCCCAGCCAGACAGCATTCAAAACCGGTATTAAAAAATGTGTGAGAATGAATTCATTCATTACGGACAAAGCCCTCTTTTCCAAACGCAGTCATGCTTGGGCTCTTGTAAATTCTTACTGACGGTTAGCCCCCGTCACCTACCTGTCTTGCACATACTCACTGTATTTAAAACGCAGCCTTATGGCCATTAGAATGGGTGACTGGCGATTTTTGCAAGATCTGCCCCCCTGGCGATGTACGGTGGAAAATCTAACCTGTAGAGGGTACGGCAAGACAGCTGAAACTCTGTTGCACGTGGTTTGCCTTTGTCCAGCCCATAATTCAAAATGCAGGTGCAAACTCAAAGCTGAATGGAACAGGCTGGGTGTTCGTACCTGTAGGCAAGCCATCATTGTGACTCTGAACCCCGAAAATACAGATTTAAACTTAGGATTAATAATTTTTATTCAGCAAGCATATCGTAACTTTATGCAAAAGAGGTCCTGCTAAAGCTTTCCCCTTATTTTATTGTTTAAATCATCTAATATATTTCCTCCACATCCCCGAAAGAAAAAAAGGAAAGATGAAACGAAAAGAACATTATGTTTTTTCAACTTGGCTGGCCATCACATCGAGATGTACTTCTAAGAACACTGGTCTGTCTTTCACATGTACGACACCACTGACTGTCAGTGTAACAAAAATGGGGTGAATAATTTTGTACATTACGTTTAAAAAAAAATTAATATGTGATGGAATTAGGAGGTCCAGGATGTGGAAGATCTCTATTTTTATTACGGTCGTCTAATTGATCGCCTTGTTTTCTTTCCTATTTTAACAGTTTGTATACAATGTGAATTTTGCAATTTTCTTTTAAAGATATCTGTGTTATATCTAAATAAAGATTATTATTATTATTATTATTATTATTATTATTATTATTATTATTATTATTATTATTATACCAAAGTCCTTATCCTGGGCTCCTCCCCCTCTGCTTGGGAAGACTCTTGGTGGCCCACGGCACTCAGAATCCCCCGACACCCGGAGACCATGCTTAAAATCTCGGCATCATCCTGGACTCCTCTCAATGAACTGCCAAATCAATGCCGTTTTGTACTCCTGCTTCCAGAACGCCTCTGCCAGATTCATTCTGAACATTCCACGCTGCAACCACATCACCGGCCACCTGAGAGACCTTCACTGGTTTCCTGTGAACAAGAGAATCACAATCAAGCCGACCCTTAATGATTGGTAACCAGGTTTTTTCACCAGGGCGCTCTACCAAATTAGGGAAAGTATGATATAATAAGTCTCCAGCGGTGCTCCCAGGGGAAGAGGGATTGGTTACCACACAGCCAAAACCACAATCCACAAAAGCAGATAACAAATCACTAAAGAGCCCTCCCCGAGCACTCAAATCAAAGTAGTAAAATAGTGTTCATATTTGTAAATCATTCTCCAACTTAATAATAATCCTCAGTTGGCACAGTTTCATCTGTATATTCGTATTCCGTATCTGCACTTAACACAGTCCATACAATTAGGCCTGGGTGGTAAATTCCGTTCCGCTCGTGGAATTTGCAGAATTTGGGTAATTTCGCGTTCCGCGGAGAACGTGAAATTGCCCAAAATTCCAAATTCCACGACTTCGTGAAATTTTGTGCTTGTTCGCGTTCTCAAAATGTGTGTTTGCTGGATATTTCCCCCCGAGCACGTAAACAGCGATCGCGAACAGGAAAAAGCATCTCAAACAAGCAATTCCGCGTGTTCGCGGCGATTTCTTACCATTTTGCGAAAATTTGCGTAACGTAATAACGCAAATTCCGCCCACCCCTACATAATCCATGTGTTCCAAAATAAAGTTTATTTACCCAAAGTTCTCAATCCAAGGAAACAGCAGCCAATGTTTATTTATTCAAAGTTCTCAATCCAAAGAAACAGCAGCCAACACGTGTTTCGTCGTGCTTACATCTAGCATTTTGACTTCTTCAGGCTGCAACCCAAAGTAACAATATATAAGCATAATTCAGATGCATCTTAATTCAACATTGCATCAGGCATCTAAATAAAACAATAAGTTCATTACAGAGATAGTACCAACGCACCATCACCCGGTGCTCTCAGAATAGAACAGAATCTAGTTCTCAAATAAAGCCTCACCCAAAGTTGGTGCAAGTCACTAGTTGCTCCTAAGGCCTAAGAGTAGCAATAAAACAATATATTAATGTAATACACTGTATAGTCACCTGACATGTATTACATTCCATCCATAAACTCGTCAGTGGTCCACGAATTTGCTCCAAATACCAAAGTTCCCTACATAAGAATCAGAACCCTAATAATTACACATTCTGGTGCCCCATCACCCTCAGTTAATCATCACAAACAATTTTCAAAAAATGTTCCAAAAATTCCATGCTCTCACAAGTTATCCTAAAAACTTGTCAATATCTATTAATTACACAACTGAAGTATAGTAACAGTACAACCTGTTACTATTCTCATACTACCCACTTCATTTCAATCAAATTAAAAATTATAGTAGAAATAAAGTAAAAGTTACCGTTCTAAATTGTACACCTCCGTAGAACCGTTTACATCACTCACTATCCCTTTATCACTCTTAGGAAGTAAAATGCTCTGTAATCAAAATTGTGCCCACTATTCAGTACACATGTAAACTCCAGTCAAGAGTGAACTTATCTAATGTTCATCCTATCGTTTAAAATGGAATCTCACCCCAATCACGCATCCTGTTCAGGAAGGAGATCGTCCTCACTTCAATTTCGTTAGTACGCAATATACGATGTCACGAGTACGTGATCTGCAAAGGAAAGACATGGACGACTATAAGTCCAATAACAACCTCCCTGCCTATTAAAGACCTAAGATCACCCAGAAACGTGTCCTCTACACTCACCCCGTATCACGAAAACAGCGTCCTGCTTTCTCCACGGTAACCGGCGTTCTATATGAGCGCCATCTTACTATTCTGATTTATACGAAATGTTCGTAAGCGCCATCTTTAAATGTCTAGAATTGCATTACTCATCCGATAATAATATAAACGCCCAAATCTCTTTAATCACATTCACGCTCAATTACTGTTCCTTAATATCTAAATTCGTGTATAATTAGTTGATTATCGTAACCAGAAAATAATCGTCGGGTTGTACATTCTTATATTTCAAAATGTAAACTAATTCCCTTTAATCGTAAACACATGATAAGTAACTTCCACGTAAAGCAAAATGTATTATTATTCAATTACGCCACTAGATGCCAACGAAATAGTCTATAGTCCAGCACATCCAAACCAAATGTTATCGTTCCTGGCGTGACCTCATTCTAGACCCTTCCTCATTAATATGAAACCACGTCAATTATTTTAAAAAACCTAAATGGTCAAAATACTAGGTTGTAACCAGAAGAAAGTACATTTAATATCCATCAATGTTATAAGTGCTTACTTCCAAGCCATATATAGTCCAATACGTTACACAAAAAACCAAGTCAATCTTAAAATAACTTGTTCTAATTACAATTCCATTAGATATATGTCATCGATTTAACCATAATCATTGTAATGTTCATCATCACCATATTCCATGCTGAGGTGAGATTATATACTCATTTTTCCAAGTCTGTATGATATTCTTCACAAATAAAATATACCACACATATAGGCAATAACTAGTGTGGAAGAAAGAGGAAGGTGGAGAGAAAAGAAAGACAATAGAATAATAGATTCAGAATTAGAAGAGATGATTAAAAGAGATCCAGTTCAGTTCAAAAAATGGTATTGCGTTTTTTTTTATAACCATAGAAGTACAGTCAAATTCATCAATTACAGAAACAAGATAAGTTTTAAAAGGGATATTAGTCATATGCAAAGGCAATTCGGGCATAATACATCAAGGATAGAAAACATTATTAAAATGTTAAAATACATAAATATAAGAGGCTTCTTTTCGTTTTTAAAAATAAAAGATATTTACAATTCTAAAATTCTAAATGCAATAGATTAATCACCCAGTCTCATAATAAATGCAAAAAGAGAATGCTAATTCTTTCGCTTCTCACAAGAGAAATTAGGGATTGACACTCAATAGATCCATTGACAGTAAGCAATGCTATTCCGAACAGGAGACATATACTATTGTAATAGATTTCTAAGAATCAGCCACATGGAAAATAGGAACTTTGCTATTGCAACCACATATAAAGGATTAGAATCAGTTCATAAAATCCTAAAAAAGTCTAAATGATTCCTAATTCCTAAGTTCCTTAACAGTTGCATTATCCATTTCCGCCTTGGCAAGTTATATGCCCCACAGAAAAGGACTACATGCACAGCTGTTTCCTCCTTTTCGTGACATCCGGGCAAAGTCGTTTTGGTACTCCAGCCCACTTATTGGTTAAGGAAAAAAGAGGCAGGGTACCATATCTGAATTGGAGGAAAAGCTTTTTTGCTAGTAATGGCTGAATAAAATCTAAAACATTTTCGAATTCATAGTGACACTTAAAATAAAGGAATTCAGATGTGAGACTTGTTGTTTTGACTAACCTTAAAACTTCCGTCACTTTTTGCTCCTTAGCTGCAACTTTCAATAAAGTTTTTGATGTCGTTAGGCATGCAACCTCCGGATTTGTCCGGAGGTTTTCCATGCCTATTGCACTAAGGGAGTTCTTGATAAAAGCTAACCAGGGTATACTGCCAGCCCCAAATAATTTCATTACTGCTCTCAGTTCTTCCCTATAACAGCCCAACTCCACAGCCTCCGCCAATATAACAGCGGTCAGGTTGCGACTACATCGGAAATTGGAAGAATATTTAGGTCCATCCTGAATGGTACTAGGGGTGTTGATTTTGGGAGAGTCAAAATTTGTCGGTGAAATTATTATCAGTTAGAGCTAGGGAGTTAAAGGTCCTGTGGCCCCACAGTTCTGCCCCGTATAGCGATGCCGCCCTTGCCTGGACCTTATAGATTTCCAAAGGTGGGGCCATCGTTTTTACGGCGCAGTTGATATGCATTCTGAAGTTACCCCCATGGCCTGCATCAATCTCAAACTGGCCTTGTCCATCTGCGGACCCCACCTCATTTTATCATTTAATGTGAGACCCAAGTAGTTGAACACAGACACCCTTTCTAGGGGTCTATCCTTCATTAATGAATGGGGATAGTTTCTGGTGTTCGCATTAAAGACCATGTACTTGGTTTTATTGATGTTGATCACAAGATTCCTTTTTTTGCAGAATTGGCTAAATGAGTTTAAGACATGCTGCATGCCCATAGATGACTTTGAGAGCAGCAGCGTGTCATCCGCAAACATAAGGGAGGGAAAACTACGCGACCCCAATTTCGGGCAGTCTATGTCCTTTATGGCGAGAAGATCATTAATCAACCCATTTAAGAAAAGGGAGAAAAGAGTCGGCGCAAGTACGCATCCTTGCTTAACCCCCTTTTCTACGGGGAAAGGCGCAGTCAATTGCCCAAATTTGCCATACCTTACTCTTGCAAAGGACCCTTTGTGGAGAAGCTTAAACTGGTAGCATAGGTATGGTTGAACCCCCATATCCAAAAGAATGCTCCAGAGCTGGTTACGGTCCACCATATCAAATGCCGACTTCAAATCCACAAAGGTTAGATATAAACTACCACCACCTAATGTGACGTGCTTCCAGTGTATTACCTGGAGCCTAAATAACTGGTCAATCGTGGAGGTTTTTGCCCTAAATCCTGCTTGTAAAGGTGTAAGGATATCTTGGTCGCTCATCCATTCTTGGAGCCGGTTTAATAAAACCCTTGTGTAAATTTTTTGGGATACATCAATACGGCTTATTGGCCTGTAATTAGCTGGGTCCATTGGTGATCCCTTTTTATATATGGGGATAATCTCTGCCCCCAGCCATGTGGCGGGGGCAGGTAATCCCCCCAAATGGCGTTAAATAATGCTTGTAGGTAAGGAGCCCAAATTTTGTTCCTCCCTATACAAGTCTCCTGGGATCCTGTCCAGGCCTGGCGCTTTATTCCCTTGCAACTCGAGAAGGGCCAATTGAACCTCATCCAAGCTGCATGGTGACGTATCCCATAGGGGGTCAGAGTTTAAAAGACAGACTCGTAGCTCGCTTGCTTCTACTGTATAATTTGAGTGTTTATTCTTTAAAATATAGGCGCCAAGCTTCTTCACAGATGTTAGGGTTCATGGTAGTCTTACCCTCTGGTTTCCCGGTATGAACCAGGTTCCAGAAGGTCTTCGCTTCTTTTGCCTCCAATGCGGATTTGATAGAGTGCCATCTTTCCGCTTCGCATTCTCTTTTAGCATTTAGGATAGGATAATTTTTATTTATAAGAGATCCATTAAAACATCATTCCAAACTACTTTGTATTATTTCTTCGTATTAATCATCCCAAGATGTTAAACACTACTTGTAATATACTACAACAGTATTATCAACATTCATATTCCATCTCACATTACCATTTACCAGTTGGGCAATGCTGGGAACAGTTCCCAGCATTGTCCAACTTGAGTCAAACGAAATTCATAATCAGATAAAGTAATTCACACTGTCCAATATTCCACATTATTAACATTAATAAAGAAATAAACAGTAGCATCATATTTTGAAAAGCAAGGTGGGTCATCAGATGGTAAAACATATGTTATCAGGTAAATAAATTGTCCCCACACTCATTATTCTTGCCCTAAGTAATATTGAAACTCATTATCAATATTCATTCCTTGTTCCACCGCTTTGAGTTTCATGATCCAGAGAATTTCCCTTAGTCTCAATTGCAGTTGTCTATTGCCACCTCTTATATCCTGTTTAACATGATCTATGCCATGAAAACAGAATATATGCTTCTCCCTGTCGTATGCTTCTGCACCGCATGCACAGCAATTGGGTACCATGTGTCACCACTCTTCCATGCCCTAACAAGTTCCATCATCCTATCACGTAGTTGGCTGCTGTTTCTTTGGATTGAGAACTTTGGATACATAAACACTGGCTGCTGTTTCTTTGGATTGAGAACTTTGGATAAATAAACATTATTTTGGAACACATGGATTATATGGACTGTGTTCAGTGCGGATACGGAATACGGATATACGGATGAAACTGTGCCAACTGAGGAGTATTATTAAGTTGGAGAATGATGTACAAATTTGGACACTGTTTTACTACTTTGATTTGAGTGCTCGGGGAGGGCTCTTTAGTGACTTAGAATCACAATCAAGCTTCTCATGCACACCTACAAAGCTCTCAAAAAGCCTGACCTCAACCGCCACCTCTCCATCTACACTAACACCACCCATCTCCGCTCGGCCGACTGGCCCAGGCCACCATCCCATGGATCCGCAAGACCACGGCTGGAAGAAGACCCTTTTCCTACCTTGCTGAAAATACCTAGACCTCCCTGCCTCTGCACCTTAGGCAATCACTGTCACTGCTGCCTTTCAGGATGGACCACGAGACCTGGTTCTTCGACTGAACGGCAGACCACCACCCCCCAACCAGAGTCTTGAGACCCTCACAGGTGAGTATTCCTGCTTTATAAGAACATTGATTAATAGATTGACTGGTGCAAGATTTTTATGGGGTAATCTCATGAACATGGAAGGATGTCAATTTTAGGTAGGGTTCCATGGTTGTTGCCAGTCCCTCTATCCAATGTGTACAAGGGAGTGCTATGGGTGCAGGTGGTGTCTGTTGACCTACATGTGCACAGGCAGTTTATAAAGAGAGGGTGTGTCGCAATTGCATGTTGGTGATGGCAAAGTGCCCTAAGGTTATGTGTATACCCCTCTAAACCTAGTATGTGCCATGCAACGTGAAGGGGAGGTGCAGATGCTTTGCTTATTGTCTGTGGGATTGGATTGTCAGTCTGGGCCTCCTCGAGGATGACCCACACTTCTAATAGTTCCTCTCTCTTGCCCTTCTTCTGTCCTGTGTATTTGGTCTGTATGTATGTCCTCATATGCTCGATTATGTTATTGTCGAAGGTTCCCTCCTTTGGCAAGGGAAAAGCGTGCATATTAGTGTGTGTGTGTGCCATTCATGGCAATACAGTTAAATATTTTAGTCTGTGTGGGGAACCTGGTTTGCATGTGTTTTAGTGGCGACTCCATGATAAGTTGGATACTTTTTAAGAAACAAATGCACCCTGGTTTTCATGGTTTTAGGTAATCTTTAAGTTCTGCTCTGGTCATGGGGAAATATTATACATGGTGATTGCTATTTCTAACTACTCAATATGAGCTCAATATGCACATTTCACAAATCACAAATAGCAATGCATATGGAGGGTCACAACCTGGAAGAATGTGCAATTGTAAAAACATCAAGAGATTTGGTAGAAAATAGCAAAATGTACTGTCATATGAAATAACAATTGTGAAAATAGCAACACTTTCATATAGCACATCCCAAAAAAACAGTACTTACACAAACTACAGTTGCATCAATTTACCCGCACCACAGTATAAAATAACCACAACATCAAATATACCTGCATCAATCTCAATATAGCCATAAGAAAAAACTGACAAAGAAAAAATGATGACTTTGTCAAAAATACCTTAGCCCGCTCCTAGCGCATGCTATCCTGTGACCAGGGAAAGCCCTGTGTGGTACACAGTACTAAGTGAGCCTGATAGTGTGTCAATATTGGCTCCAGGAGAAAGAAAACAACAATTTTTTCCATGGAGAAAAGGAATAACTCGAAGAACTATAGACCTCTCTTGGACCCTGTTTCCCACCCAGGGGCTTAGCGTACCATCTGTGTCATACCCAGTGGTCCGAGCGAACAACAGCTTTCACTTCTTTCCGATACCACCAGTGTTAGGAAACTGGTAGCACTGAGAAAGTCCTTTTGATTAAAAAATAAGATTGAGGTGCTGGGCCCAATATCACATGCATGGCTCTTGCCCAGGGTCCAAGCGACAACGGATTTCATCCTTCCTGGCGTGTTGACCATTGAAAAAAAGTTCACGCCTGTGGAAACACCTCCGAGTCTGCCTTGTGGCTACTCAGGTTGGACACGTAAAATAGATAACATGCCAGATTTCTGTCAGTGGCAGGATGCTCAGGTTAAAGTACTTCTTCCCAGCTTGCCATATGCCAAATGACGGGGAATAAGCATCAGATGTGGTCTCTTACCCTCTCATAGTGACTTCAAGATGTACCTCAAGGCAAGTTCAGCAGAACTTCCAATCAATTATGGCGTCTGTCCACCTTCCTTGCTGCTGCGCAGATGTGAATCCGGCTGGGCGGGGTCCCTTTCCTTCGATTGCAGTCGGCTCACCAAAATGTTGCTCGAATATAAATTTTCCTTTAAAAACAAAATATAGGAGGCGTTTAGCAAAACAGGAACAGTTGGTTTATTTAAGCACTTCAGCCAGGAGCACAGTTTCAGAAGTGGGTCTCAGGACTGTCTCAAAGTACATTCATTCTGAGCTAGTCTTTTTACTGTTTTTGGGTATCATAAAAATACTTCTGGTGATCCTTGTTTAATAAAAGAATGCGGGCCTTGTCTGTGGAGTCATAAATTTGAAACCAGCCATAAAAGAGTACAAAAAAGGCATTCAGTGCATCAACAACAGAAGCACTGATTTCCAGCCTTGGACAAATGACCACACAATAACGGTACATAATTCACTAAAATGTTTCCGCTGGGTCAAACGTGATGGCTCTAAATGCCAACATGCAATATTTAAACAGACACTTAAAAACATCACGAAGGGAAACTATGAGCCATGTCAATTTCTAAGTTAAGGTGCTTTACAAGTTTATTAAAATCCATAACCTTCAAAAGTGTATATTACTTAAAATTCAATAAAAACAAAATAGCATCAATTCATAACACCATTAGGATTTACAAAAACATTATCACAGCATATAAACAGTTCTGAACAATATGTTAAAAATAATTCATAAAATACCAGGGACATGCGACTCTACGTAATTACGGTGAGACAACTCAGGGAATTCTTACTCATAACGTTTCCTGATGGCCAAAGATACTTTTATATAATTGGCTACTGCAATAAAAATATCAGGGGTAGACAGAGAGTGCAAGAATTTAAAACTATCAACATATGTAAAAGCGCAAATTTTCTTTAACAGTGGGATTAAAAATGTACTCCTTGCCATTTTATATTAAGTGCAGAACAAGATAAAGTGCAAAGTGCTTTGGCTTGTAAGATTATGACATGGACAAGGTGAGAGATCATTCGCCCAACCACTCTGGCATGGACACGCCAGCAAAAAATGAACAGTACCTAACCGAAATCTAGTTAAATAAATCTAATCTGCAAATTAGTGGTGAATGGTACATAATATTGCAATGGGGCAGGGGACAAGTGCATGAGACCGATCTCATCTTGATGAGGATAACACAAGTTTCCCCTTGAATGTAATGCCTCTTTGATAATGACTTTGGCTTTCAGTGGGATGCTTTCAGGACTACCATAGAAATGCACGAATCTTACTTCATAATATTTATCTTTCACAAAACAAAGCCATGGTATTTTTAGAGAGTTGGCTAAGTTTTGACAATCTTTTATTATTTCTTGTGAGAACATTAGTTCTTCAGATAGCCACATTTTTGCCTATTAGAGCAGAGGGGCACAAGACATACTATTCTCTAAATGCTCTAATCTCAATTTGTCATGACATAGGTGGTTAGGGCCACTATTAGGCATCATCATAAGCCTTTTAGTGAATTTATTTTCCACAATTTGTAGCTGGCGGATTTTGTGATGCCCCCATACTCCTGTGCCATATGTTGCAATTGAAAGGCATTTGGCTTTGTAAAGGGTGAATATTTCCCTACCAGGCTTATGGCCTAATTTGCATGCAAAGCGAAATAGCCCATCCACAGCCCTAGTTGTATGGTGGGCTCTTGCTGTCACAAGTGGGTCCCAACTTAGCTCATTCTTAAATAAATTCCCTGGGTACATAAAATGTTCAACCTTTTCTATTCTCGTCCCGTGCTAGGAAAATCTTGGTTTTTGTACTCTTTGGGCTGCATACCATAATATATGATTTAATAAAATTCACTTTAAGATCAAGTGATGACATAAAATCAATAAAAGAATCCAGGGAATTCTGAAGGTCATTCGTTGTTGTGGCCATTAGCACTGTGTCATCAGCATAAGATAGCAAGGGGACAGATTTGTTGCCAATTCTGGGAAAATCAAGTTTCCTCATTAATAGGGAAGCCTCCAGACCATTTGTGTATACTAAAAACAGCAAAGGGGCTAGGATGCACCCTTGATAGAAAACCTCTGTGAAGCTATTTGCTCATTTTTTCCATTTGAATGCTGTATCTTATAGAGACTGATGTATTAAAATGTAGCCTATGGATGAGCGACTTCAGTGCTTGCTCGACAACCAAACTTTCCAGCATATCCCATAGTTTATCTCAGGGAACAGTTTCATAGGCACTAGACAAATCCATGAAGGCCACGTGGATTGAGCCCTTCCTGGCCTTCATGTATTTGTTGATAATTAAGGGGGAAAAAAAGGCATTGCTCGGTCGTGCAAAGCCCCCTCCTGAAACCATATTGCGTATTGCATATCACTCCTGTGGTGGTTGCCCAGGTCTCCAAACAGGCAACGAGAACTCTACCCAATACCTTACTAGTGACATCAATAAGCGAAATTAGCCTGTAACAAGCAGAGTCACTTCTATTACCCTTTTTAAAAACAGGGACCACTATTGCCTTCTTCCATGATGTGGGCATTGGCCAATAATTACTGCCTTAAATACATTCACCAACAGGGGTGCCCACATGGTTGGATTATTTTTAAAAAGGTTTAACTAGATCTCTGTTATGGGAATAACATGAAATGCCCCTTTTAAATCTTTATGGACCCTAGATCAATCAGAATTAAACCACCTGGACTCCTGCGGTTCCCCATGTTTAGGACTCCTCGTCAGCCTCATAGCTACCTCAGCGCATATTGACCCAAACTCCCGAACAACATCCTCTGGAGGAGAGTCTGACTTCAAACACTCCATAATTAAGTGAGAGTAGCCTTTGATATATCTCCTTTAAATGTGAGGGGATAGATCTTACCCCAATTCAGCCTGACTCCCTTGTTCAAGTGGTAATGGATCAGGCGATCATCGCCCTCCCCCACCTGGGTATTTAAATTGAGGGAGACGATAAGGGGTTATCACTCATACAGTGAGGTTCCACCACAAAGTCAGGAACAAGCTTAAAGAAAATTCTAGATATTAGCATAAAATTGATGGACTTAGCCCTGCTACAGCCAACATGAGTGGGACAATGCAGTGAAAGATCCTTGGTCCAACAATTTATAAGGCCTAAATTGTTCCCAATTAGAACAGAATTTAGGGCTTCTCCTTGGGATGAGTGAATAAAATGGGGCTTGGGCTCTCCCTCCGTGTCTTCTAGCCCACATACACATTGAGAGCTGTGCTTACAAATTGTACAGTTAAAATCCCCTACCTAGATGATGCATAGTGGCTGCCACTTCCCAAAGATTTGCGTGATCTCATGATGTAGGATCTCAATGGCATTACAATTATTTGGATCAAAGATATTATGGTGCCAATTCACCAGGAGTATTTTTGCCTTACTTAAATTATGGATCATAATTAGTTGCTTTTACATCGGTGAAGCTGTCCCGCCACTTGGCCACCTGGAACTGCACCATCCTGCAGCCCACGAAACTTTTCCTATATGAAGAAACGATCCTATTTTACGGAACCAAGCCGCTGCATGACCGGCTAACATTCTAACTCATTTTATACAGTGGAACAGCACCACCTTGCTGCCGGCATTTAGATACCTCTTTGAAGCCTATCCTATGCCTTGTGCATTTTTATTTTGTCATTACATCCAGTAACATATGTGAACCACGATTGGATTATCAAGAACCACATAATTAGAGTGATTGTTACTTGCCACCTATTGAACATTACCATGAAGCGAAATATCTCGCTTTAGTGAGGCACAACATCCTTGCTGTGAAAACAACAGGTATCAGCCTCATCAAGTGGCCCTGTGTGTTTTTTGGCCTCCGTTCTAAAAAATAAGGAAGTTATCATCGATTCCTTTGTCATGAACGGAGTAATATACAACACCACAAATAGTTTCATCAACGACTCCTGAAGAAGGCAGTTCTTCTACTGCCGAAACGCGCGTCGAGTCCACTTAATAAACTTCCAATAAGTGCAACTGTCATTTTAGAAAAAACCCCTTTTTTGTATAAACGTTAAAATCAGTCAGGATCTACTCTGTTACGATGATGTATTTGTTTTTTAATGAATGTGTTTCATGTATCTCTTTCAAGAATTGTATATGTAACTATTTTATTGTATCATATAGTTTGACTTATATTTTTGAGTCTCTATATGATTTTTATCTATGTCTAATTAAATATATATATATTTTTTTAATATACACTTTAGTTTTCGACAATTCTTTTTTCTCCATTGGTCCTAGCCTTCATGGTCACTTATTTTGTGGATGGCCTAGGATTTTGTATTCACTTTGGTTTCATAATTAGTTGCTGCCAGGGTGATGACCTTATACTAATGAGTTTTAGAGATCCATATTTTACTGATATAAAAACTGCAATCCCACCCTTAGCCCTTCCTGCAGCAGAAGGTGATGCAGGAACGCAGAAAGAGCGATAGCCATCCAAAAATATATCATCTCTAGACGTGGTGTCCTGGGGGCAAATGAGGTCAAAGCCTCTGATATACCCTAGCGACCCCTCATTCCCTATTGTGAACGGAATCCTGCAATGTTCCATGAGATGATGTTCAAGTGGCGGGTAGATTTCCCCTGGTTTTCTGTACCCCTAACTCTATTAGTGGGGGGGTAGGGTATGGGATGTACTAAAGACGCACGCCCCATGTCTACAGTTTTTACCACATCGGTAACACTACCTAGATTGTTACCTGCCTGTGCCATGCCCACCTCCTCGGCTACTTCTTTAGGATAAGCAGAGCCTAATAGAGTTTCAAAGCTATTTGGGTGGGTGAACGACAATTGCTGTGGACGAGCTTAAGTCCTTAGACTTAGGGTAGGGCGCCTTTGGCTCTGGATATTGCCCTGTTGGGTGGGTAGAAAAAGCCTAAAAGGTGGACTCTTATTGAGTCATTCTACCCTGCTGCGTCATTAAGGCACTTCAAAAGGAAATGCACATACTCGGGGTCCCAAAAATTAAGAACTACACAATCTCCCTAAACTGGTTTTGTCGTGCGGCCCACCCAGCTCACTCGGCAATATTTTACTGTGACACCAATGAGCTGATTTAATAATGAGGCATTGGCAGTTTTCTTGGCGGCCTGGTGGGAGATAGGGGACTCCAGTGAGTACCCAGGTATAGGGGGTGCAATCTGGTGGTCAGTTCTGTATAGCTTTTTCACTCTCCCTATTTGGAGATATATTTTCTAGGCACTCTAAATTCGGGTTGTGGAGTGGATTTTGCTGACCATTCCCCATTGGCAGATCATGATTGCAAAAATGTTGATCTCCTTGTCTAACCTGGTGATTTTGCCTACGGGGGACTGTTACCCAGGGAGAACCCTTGCACATGTTTGCAGGGCGATCTATGGGTGGGGCCAGACAGGAGGAGTCATAAATAAGGCCCCTGATAACAAATGCAGGTGAGCCTTGACACAATGAGGGTCAGTGGGTACCGTGTCCAGGTGTCCAGCATGAGGGTGCGTGGTCACTGTGTGTGCAGTGCCCTGATTGGCTATGTGTTCCTAACTTCAAGGGGCATCTGATTTTATGGTGTTATGGGAATATGTGCTCCCCTTTGGCCATGTGTGCTTTATTGGGGCCAATTTCCCTGGACCATTGTGGTGTTGCTGCGCTTATCTAGGGGGTGGGCCTGAGTTTCCTGTTTGCACATTTATTTGCCAGGTACGTGCCATCCCACCTGTGACCTGTCAATCAGTAACCACAGTCCTATGTGGCAGAGCCTGCCTGACCACACATTTTTGAGTCTGGATTAATGGAGAGTTCATGACGTGCGAGGTTGTTAATAGTGATGCCATTTCGATCTTATATGTGAGTGTATCATTATAAGCATTGGGATCAATTTGATCAATTTTAACAGTGGTGTAAGGCAATATTCCTATTGTGTGTAGTTAAAAACAGCATGTGCAGTACTTGCTTTATGCAAAAAAATGATGACCATAATGTTGAAAACAGAAAATCTTATCATAATTAGATTTGCCGTTGTACAGTTCATCAGAGGAAAACACTGTAGAATATCCCAATCATCAGAAATAGTATAATGGGTGATGATGTCATTCAATGATCATTTAAACAAATACTGAATTTGTAAAAGTTCAGTAGGGCCATACATATCATATAATACCCCATCCCAAATAATCCCATAAGGAACTTGGAAAAGCTGAAATGTTCACCTGGGAAAGGTCTCTTTATTTGACGAGGAATGTTGTTTGGAACCAAGTTCACCAGTTGTACAGAAGAACGTTCTGGAAGATAGTGTCCATTTATAAGCAGGAAAAGAATTATCACAAAACCAACCCAAAGGACCAGGAAAAGTAACACAAATGTTATCTAAATGTGTAGCCATGGATGAACAAAGTATGTCTTTTTCAACCAAAGATAGAAGCCACACAGTCTCATATGAAACAGTAGAGGTGGTGTGAGGGTTGATCAGATGAATCCAAGTTAAAGTCATCAAAGTTGATGGAATAGCCAAAGGCAATCCAATCTGCAGGTTTTGTAGAACTGGGAGATGACTCAATCTGTGGTATGTTGACGTAAACAGGATTCAAGTCAGGATTCTGAAATGAAATCTGTGTTCGTACTAGTCATTTGTACAGTAGTTGTATTAATGGGTAGAAGAGATATTTCATTGTTGGCTACTACTATCTCCCGTTGGAGAGAGGATGCTTTATCAGTAATTAAAGCTTCCATCCAAACTTCCTATATGGTAGTGAGAGGAGGCAGGTAACTTTCCAGCAGGCAGCAGCCCACGTTGCCTACTGTTGAAAATCGGCTACATAGTGTCGTTTGATCAGATCAATGGAGACAAATCTCTAATTTCTGCAGCCGGCAAGAGGCGTAAGAAATACATTTCTGGTACCTTCAATGGCCAGGACAGGAAGAGTTGCTCTTTAGGATATCCCAAATTCTTTCTTGTCCACAATTTTCTCCCTGACCAACCCCCAATATTTGGGATCCAACCAGAAACTGCCGGAACTTCATTTACTTCACCACTGGTAGTGGGTTTTACTTGAATGTTGCTTTGTTCATCCTGGAAACTGTTAAATTTCTGTAACACAGCCAGACGTTCATGTAGATCAAATAGTGTTTCAGCTGCCATTCTGCTGGGACTGTCGAGGTCAGGGACCCACACCCTAACCCCAAACAGGATCTCATAGGGAGTCCAACCACCTCGGGAATTTCTAGGCAGATTGTTTAGTGCCCTCTAGACCCCATATAGATGATGCATCCAACTGCAACCTAAGCCTAATACCTTAGCTGTAAAAGACTGCTTTAAGTCCCATTTTTTATTTCTACAACTCAATTTCCCCCTGGATGATACGTGATACCCTCTCATGCCTTATCCCCTCTTCTCTCTTCGGACGCTCTCCCATCCAGAGCCTCACTAACTTCGCCTTCTCTAATGACAGAGTAGAAAAGTCCACCTTCAAGGGTATCATCTCTTCCTAACAATTGAACTTCCATGGGAACACCTACAATACACAACATAACTGGCCCTTCACCCCCATACCTCCCCCAGCCACTCTTACCATGCAAGTAGGGAGATTATAAGAAGGCACCCTCTCCCCCGGTACATCGCTTTTCTGCCTCACCACAGCCAAACATCCCTCGAGGCCCCTCCTCTCCCCCGGATCCCTCCCCTCAGCTTCTAGCCTCGAACCAATTCTCAGACCTGATTGCGTGTCTGGATAAGCTATCCCTTCAATTTCACCCTCTCTCACACAAACTCCACGCACTGAAGGCCCTCTCACTTGACCATCTACCCCTGTTCAGTTCACTTATTTCCTTAGGAAAGTTGCAGACAATCCAAGCAAATGCACCTATTGACCTTGATCAGCATTACTCGCACCTTATCTATAAAACTGTACCCCTCCCTAATGCCCCCTCCCGCCCTAGAAGTTTTAAGGTCGAGCTTGCGACCAGTGATATTGAGGATCTACTCCTTTCTTACTCTATAATTCTAGATACTGACAAGATTCTGATGCCCCAAATTCAAGCCATTCACATCAACCCTCACAGGGAACCTTCTAACAACCTCAGAGTCGTAAATAGTAACAACGTCAAGCAAGTGAACATCACTCAGATATCTACACCACACATGCCTGTGCGGCTGAAATGCACACAACTCAACTGCAGATCAGCCAGTAAACCTTCCTTGGATATCTATGACCTCATCCAAAACAAAGAGCTAGATATCATAAGCCTCACGGAAACATGGCTAAACCCCTTTTCCACCCCTATCTTAGACCTCTTAGTACCTCCTTGTCATTACATAATCCGTTGAGACAGACCTGAGAAGCAGGGTGGTGGGCTAGCTTGTATACAGCGGAATACATTATCTGCTTCCCTCATAGAGACCTCCACCCTATCCGCAGTTGGATACCTCTGCCTCCACATCTCTAACAATCACCTCCCGGTGTGAAAACTTCATACTATCTACCACCCTCCTGGTGATAACCTCCTCTTCATTGAACAACTAATGGAAATCATCGTTTCCAATGACAACCCCTCAGTGTCCCAAATATACCTCAGTGATTTCAACCTTTACTGGTCTAACCCTAAGGACCAAGGGGTAATCTGCCTAAATTCATTCCTTTTGGATCTGTAACTTACCCAATTCTGTGTCCGTCCAACTCACGACAAAGTAGAAATTCTACACCTCATCATCTCAAAAGGTAATACCATCACATTGGAGGATATTACCCCTTGTTATTGGTCCGACCACTACAGAATCTTCTCTATTAACAGGCAGGTGATATGGAAAAGGGATCAACTGAAGAAAATCAAAGAATGGAAAAGGAACCTCAGGTACATTAACACGGAAGATCTAGTAATTGACTGTATATATGGCTTGTTATCCCCAAGATGACATGTCTGATGTACATGACTTCACTGACTTCTATTATTTTACTATCTCTGGTATCATGGATTCCATAGCTCCTTTACGACAACAAAAATGCCTCCTCCAAATTCTCCAAACCATGGTTCAATGACAACCTAAAGTCCGAACGCCGCAACCTAAGGGCAGCAGAGCATGTCTGGCGATCTAAACCTTCCTTTGATCACCTAAAAGTCCTTAGATCTGTAAGGGGCTCATATAATAAAAAATATCAAAATTACTAAGGCCGATTACTTCAGATCCCAACTTGCTCAAGCCGCAAATTGCCCAAAGAAACTTTTTAAAATCAAATCATAAAATAACAATCAGCGAAAGCACCCAACCACCTTGAATCAGGAGTGGACTCTCCCTCATTCGAAGATCTGGCTGCTTTCTTTGTGGAGAAAACTAAACTTATCAGTGCTGACCTCGTATCTAAGAAGGCCCTTCTTCCATCATATGAGCTTGAGGATCATCCTGATCTTTCGGAGAGGATGAATCCACCTAATATTAGCACCAAGAGCAAGGTCACTTGGGTCTCTCATTTCTCTCAGAGAAAACAAAATCTATAAAACCCTGATTAGTATCAACTCTTCTAATTACTTCAGTGACCCTTTGCCACTGACTGTCTTCAAAGAAATTAAGGATGCCGTCATCCCCCTTTGGACAAAGATTGTCAAAGCCTCCTTATCACGAGGCAAAGCCCCCAAATGTTTAAAAGCAGCTCAGGTATCAACCATTCTTAAAAAACTTAATGCAGACAGAACTGAACTCAACAATTTTCACCCTATCTCCAACATCCCCACTCTGGCTAAGCTCCTAGAAAAATGCACGCAATCGCAACTTTGCACGCACATTGAGAATTTCAAACTCCTGGATCTTTATTAATCCGGATTTTGGAGTGGCCACATCACTGAATCTGTACTAACCCACATTATGGATTACATTTTAAAAATGCTTGATCAAAACTAATCTTGCCTCCTTATCTTCCTATACCTTTCTATCGCATTCGACATGGTTAATCACGACAAACTCTTAGCCATTCTGGAACATAGGATGGGCTTTTCCGGCCTGGTATTGCAATGGTTATCGTCCTTTCTTCATAACACATCTTAAGGAGTCAAGGTGAAGCAATCCCTTTCCCAGCCTTCTACAGTCTTCATGGGGGTCACTCAAGGGTCTGCCCTTTCTCCCATACTGTTTAATATTTCCTGGGACCCTTAGAGAGTACACTAAATTCCATGAACACTCTTTTTCATATGTATGCGGATGACACACAACTTGAAGATCACCTCTTCTGATGACTTCACTTCACTCAACTCTACCCTGACGAAAACCCAAAATTGGCTAACTGAGAACCACCTCCTGCTCAATACCACCAAAACAGAATTCCTTCTTATATCTCCTCCTAATCACACTATCATTGATTCAGTTAAATCTATCAGACACGCACTTAAACATGGAGAATCATATTAGTAAGATGTGCAAGGATGCTAACTACCAAATGAGGATTCTTAGAAATCTAAAACCATTCCTTCCACAAGAAGACTTCAAGCAGGTGGTTCAAGCACTTGTCCTGTCAAGGCTAGAATATGGTAGCGCTACGCTCTGTGGCCTCCCCAAATATACTTTGGCCCCTCTCAGGGCCTCCTTGAATGCCGCTGCCAGACCGATTACGGGCACTAAGAGAAATGCTCACATATCCCCAGCCCTAAGATCTCTAAACTGGTTAACCTATGAAGCAAGAATACAGCTAAAGATTGCCGTTATGACGGACATAGCCCTCCATTTCAAAGCCCCTGTGTACCTGGCTCAAATGCCAGTGGCGGCTCCTCCATAGGGGTGTTTGGGCGTCGCCCTGCTGCTTTCTCACAGTGCGCGAAGCAGAAACATAAAATGGTAAACACTACCATTTTATGTTTCTGCTTCTCTCACTGCGAGAAAGCAAAAGTGCCTGGTTGGTGGTGGGAGGGTGGGCAGTCCGGCGCGAGGGCAGGGAGGGAGTGGCTTATCCATTGTTGTGGGTAGTGACTGTTTGGGCGGCCCCTGGAGCCGACCAAACTGGAAGCAAACTGGAACAGCGAAGAGCTCAGGCTTATCAAAGGCCTCTGCAAACAACTTGAAGGCAGATGGCGATACAGTCAGGACGCCACCTACAGGAGCACCCACAAATCTGACCTCATATGCTACCATCAGGAAATCAGAATCACCAAATGCTCCAAGGTGCATGCCCGATGCAAACCGTAAAGGCTATTTATGAAGCCACGCAAGGCCTCTTTGCATCACCCTGAGTGGGCCCATAAATCTGGAGTAAAGCAATGCCATGCAGCGGAAATCGCTGCATTGTCTTACTCTGCATGAGAGAGGCATTCCTTGGGCATTGGATGGGTGTTCCCATGCATTTCACATGGTTTTTGACGCATTCCCAGATTTCCCAGAACTGGTAAACCCGGGAATACTCCAAAAATATATGCCTTCCAAGAAGAGGCATTGCAAGTTACAGGTCCGGGGGCCAGCTTTTCAAATGTAACCCTTGAAAGGTGACTGAAAGACAAGAAATGCTGAACAAATGGTTGGCTTGAATATAATGACAATGCAGGAGGTAACAAAAAAGTCAAAATTCTGCTCTTTCTTGCCGCTGACCACAATAGACTGGAAAGCATGATTACATAAGATGTCTGTTGTCCAAGTGGTCCTGTATCAGGTCCAGGTCCAACTTTTGGCAAATGCGATAAACATTTAACCTAAATGGTCTGGGCAGGCAAATCAAAAGGCCAAGAGTTTGTCTCAATATTCTGAAATTACCACGTGATTAGATTTACTACGTTTTGGTGCAAGTCACATCAAGCTAAGCTGCTGTATCAACAGGAAAGGCAAAATGACCGCTATCACTACAAAGATATACAGCCAGATTCATGAAGGTGAATAGCGCTCGCAAAGGGCCAGATTCTCAGAATCTGGCCCTTTGCGAGCGCAATTTTTCCATTTGGGATTCATCATCCCAAATGCAAAAATCGGTAATAGCGAATTCGCAAATTTGTGAGGAATTACATTTAAGGAATCTCTATTTGAGATTCCTTAAATGCAATTCATCATCCATTTTCAAATTGCGAATTCGCTATTTCGGGCCGCTATTTACCGCGAGGTCAAACCTTGTGGTAAATAGCGAAAACTTAGAAAAATGCTTTTAAAAGCATTTTTCTAAGTTGCATGTTGCACACACACATGTCCTTTGGACATGTGTGTGCGCAACACCTGTTTAAATTTGCATTTAAGGGGTGCTACAGGGCGTCCTTTGGACACCCCTGGCACCCTTTAAATCCCTATGTTATTTGCGATTAGCTAATTGCTAATCGCAAATAAGAAATACTCCCCATTCATTCCTATGGGCCTTTTGGCCCATAGGAATGAATGGGGAGTTATTCCTTATTTGCGATTAGCAATTTGCTAATCGCAAATAAGGAATATGTAGGAATCGCATTTTTTTTGCGATTCCTACATGAATCCCGTTTTGCGAGCCTGTAATAGCGATTCCTTATGAATCGCTATTATAGACTCGCAAAACGGGTCTTTGATGAATCAGGCTGATAGTGCTGTTGTTCATTCCCCTAATGTTGCCACACTTTTGGCTGCCAGGCTCTAATGCAGATACCCTTGCATCTTGATGCTGAAAGATGGCAATTTATGCCAGGTCTAAATATCAAAGATGAAAATCTCAGAAGGAAAATTCTCATCGTTCACCACAATACCTTCACCCTGGCAAGGCTCCTACATGTATCCAATCCATAAAAAAGGAAACCAGCATGATTTTCTGAAGTATAGGTTGGTATCCCTCCAGGAAGTGGAATTCAAATACGATGCCTCACTAAGATGTCCATGAGTGGGTAGAGCAGGCAGATCGGATACCACAGTTCCAAACTGGATTTCTGATGAACAGCTGAACCATCAACAACATAGTGGCACGCGCCCTACTAGCCCACAACGCTATATTAAGTCAAAGGCTATTTAATGCATTTTTTATCAACTTTTGGAAGGGTTTCAAGATCACTAAAAGGAATTTGCTATAGCAAAAGTTGAACAAATGAGGTATGCCTGCCAATACGTTAAATACCATCATAGCTTTCTATTGTAATAACTGGATTCAAGTTAAACTTGGAAGGGATAACAGCCTGTACATAAAAGTATATGTCAATATCAATATACATCAATATAACCTTTTTCGATCATAAAAAATGGTCATAAAATACAAATTACACATAGAATAAAATCAAGAAGTAGCATTTAAAGGAACTAGGGGGGCATATTACCAACGAGTAGCGATATTTATCGCTAACTAGGCTTTGCAACGATTTTTTTATCGCTAAGCATCGCCGGAAATTACCGCTGAGATAACTTGCTATTAGCAACGTTTATCTCAGAAGTGATAAAAATCCTCACGCTAACTGCCAAATGAGAGATTATCGCTGGAAAACCAATGATAATCTCTCGAAGTTTGGCGTTAGCTTGATGATAGGGGCTCACAAACTTAGCCATGATATCCACCTTCCATAGGATATCATGGCTAAGTCAGGAAAATACCAGGTGTAAAAAAAGCAGCGCTAACCATGGTTAGCGCTGCTTTTTTTGTCTCTAACAGGGTTAGCGTGAAGCTTGATAATAAGAGAAATGTCGCTTAGCGACATTTCTCCTATTATTTTTCTCTGGAACGCCCACTTTGCATCTCATTAGAGATGCACAGGGAAGCATAGTGAAAAAGGGTGCTAACATGCAAATTTGTGTGTTAGCACCCTGTTGCTGATAGGGAGATAATTTTATCTCCGCTTTCTTGGCTTTTAAAGCCAAAAAAGCAGAGATAAATCCCTTGATAATATGCCCCACAGTTTCTAAAGTACACCAGCAAAAGAGTGTGGGGTACCAACAATGCATTATAAAAAGTCATAACACTACGTTTAAGAAATAGCGGATTTCTGAAAGCATCCTACATGGAAACAGATGAAAGGGCTTTCCAACATTGGTGAAAATTACTAGGCAGGCCTGTACTCTTCAAAACCATAAAATTTAAGAAAAGGTTTTTGGTATTTATTAGATAA
Organism: Lissotriton vulgaris; assembly: GCF_964263255.1. Lineage (NCBI taxonomy): Eukaryota > Metazoa > Chordata > Amphibia > Caudata > Salamandridae > Lissotriton > Lissotriton vulgaris. The sequence continues at coordinate 27,767 of NW_028244256.1, read as the reverse complement.
AAGTGCATGGTGCTTATAGACCAAAAACTAAGATTTATCACATGGGCACATAAGAATGGTTTCTTTGTCGTACTGCTCTAATAGGAAACAGAGCAATGATTTAATGGTTCCTAGTAGAAATTTGACAAGAAGAGGTCTTTCCCGGAAGCTGGGGACCCAAGTCAGTTAAGATTCTAAATAAGATGTTTCAACCACAACATAGTCCTGCAACATTGGTTTCTTTAGTTTCCCTTGTTCTTTTCAGCCAACTGTCAGTTCCATAATTAGCATTTTAAGTTAATGGATGTCTGATTTTACAAGGGAGAGTGGGGAGGAAAACAAATTACTCCCGAGTTAGCTGACTGTAATACCTGGGGCAAGGTGTTTGCAGCTGTGTACTCTAAGTGTTTCGGCACTCCCTTTATGACAGTCCTCCCTCCGTGATTAACCGTGATCAAGATGAGCATCACGCTGAAGCCGCTGTGGAATTGGGGATGCGTCTGGTGGGGGTGTTTGACGTGGTGGCTGATATGTTCCTTGGCCGCAATAGTTTGCAGAATAAACCTTTTACTCAAATGCAAACTCAGGCTCAAACACAGCCGAAAGTTCTACCTGACACAGATGGATGCCAGTCTTTTCCAAAAAGAACTGGAGGAACAAAAAAAAGGGGGCAACAACAACAACAGAAGCAGGGGTCAAGTGCAGGTTCACCAACACAAGATACTTCTGAGCGTGGTTATGACTTGCGCGACCACGCGAAAATTAAGACTCCTGATAGATTTCAGGTCCTGATCAGTGTTTTCCTCGTTCTTCACAGGACTCATCTGGCTCACAAGTCGGTGGTGGGGAACGCCAGGATCGTGGCACGAGTCAGCCTGTTCCAAGGGGGGGTCAGATTTCTCATTGCAAGTGGTCATGTATGCACACTGTCCATTCACGTTGAGAAAGCTGCAGCTTGAGAAAAAATCTACTCGAACAGCAGAAAGGAAAGCAGCGCCCGCTTGCGCAGTGCATGGTGTCGTTCGCGATTTTTGCACAGTGCGGACATGCATCCGGAACCGCAAATCACCGCAAACCGCATTTTTCTATTGCACTCCACCACTTGCAGACCTCTGCGTAGCTGAGCTTTTTTCCCACTTTGCGGAGTTCCGCTGTGCGGAACTCCGTCCAGGGTTAGTGTAAAGTATTTGTGCCCATTCACACAAAGTAACACAGTGAAAACACCACAAAAGTGCTCCACACCAGGTTAGAAAAAAAGACAATATTTATCTGAGTAAAACAAGACCACAACTACAAAAAAAAATCCAACCTTCACAAATCGAGTTATGAATTCTTTGAGGTTAAAAAAAGTTCTAGTTCTTAGAAATGTATAGCTCCAACTGGAGCTATATGTGCTAGCAAATGACAGGGAGAAATCCAAAAGTTCAGTACGGATGTGATGGAGCGCGGGCTGGATTTAGGAATCACTCAGATCCCCTTACAGTACCTTGGATGCATCAGAAAACAAAGACAATGCATGGCGCAGTGGAGGTGAGGCGTTATGGATGTAGGTGATGCTTTGGTTCCCTAAGGCGTTGCAGGGTCGTTAAGCTTTCCCGCTTGGGGACAATATGTTGCACAGATGAGGTGATGCATCTGTCACTTGTGCTAGACCTCTGTCCTGAAGGCGACACAGTGTTGATGATGTCAAAAGCGTGCTATTTCAATGCTTCAGCTTCGATGTTGAGCAGTTGAATTGTAGGTGCTGCATTGAGTGAAAGTCCTGCGGGACTATGTTGGTGTTGGAGTGGTGTGTCAAAACCTCAGTGAAGTGGTGCTTGAGACTCACATTGTGGCGGTTCTTTGGAGGCGCTGTATCGGTAAAGTCATGACAGCATTGTGAGTCATGGTCGATGTGTTGTGCCCTTAGCGAGCGGGGATCGCAGCATCGGTGCAGGCAGCAGCAATGCATCGAATATTGTAGGAATGCACAAATTCCAAACAGACGCTTGGAGTCGAAGCATTGGTTTCTTGATTGCCGTGCTAAATTCACCTCCAAGGGCCCAGGACTGGATGGTATGGGTTTTTGGGTGGCAATAGATTTCTGAGGGTGGGTATGGGTTTTTAGGTTGCAATGGAATTTGTAGGGTTTAGGTTGGAAATAGGTTTCCGGTTGAAAAGGGAATTTTTAGGGTTTAGGGTGGGTATCGGTTTTTGGATGGCAAGGGAATTTTGAGCATTTAGGATGGGTGTGGGTTTTTAAGTGGCAAAGGAATTTTTAAGGTTTAGAGTGGGTGTGTATTTTTGGGGGTCACAGGAAATTTATGGTTTTGGGGGGTATGGGATTTTGGATGATAAGGTAATTTTTAGGGATTAGAGAGGAGGTGTGTTTTTGGGTTGTCACATTCTTTTTCGTGTTTCGGTTCTTTATAGGTTTTGGGTGACCAGTGAATTTTTCTGGGGTTAGGGCGGGTATGGGTTTTTGAGAGGCAAGGGTTTTTTAAGGTTAGTGCAGGTATGGGTTTTTGGGTGGTAAGGACATTTTTCAGGTTAGGGTTGCAAGGAATTTTTAGGATTTAGAGTGGCTATCGTTTTTTTGGGTGGTAAGGGAGTGTTTAGGGCTTGGGGGGGGTATGGGTCTTTGCATGGCAAGGGATTTGTTAGGATTTAGGAAGCCAAGGGAATTTTTATTTTTAGGGTGGGTATGGGTTTTTGCTTGGCAAGGGACTGTTTAGGGTGGGTATGGTTTTTGGGTGGCAAGGGAAATTTTAAGGTTTAGGGTGGGTGTGGATTTTTGGTGGCAAGGGAAATGTTATGTTTTTTATTGGGTAAGGGTTTTTGGGTGATAAGGTAATTGTTAGGGTTTAGGGTGGGAATGGATTTTTGGGTGGTAATGAATCATTTAGGTGTAGTATTTGTATGGGTTTTTGGGGGTAGCAAGGGATTTTTCAGGGTAGTTATGGGTTTTGGGATGCAAGTGAATTTTTAGGGTTTAGGGTGGGTGTAGGTGTTTGAGTGGTAAGGGATTTTTCTGTTTTTAGGATGGGGTGGGTTTTTAAGTGGCAAAGGATTTTTTAACGTTTAGAGTAGGTGTGGATTTTTTGGGGGAAAGGGAAATTTATGGTTTTGGGTGGGTATGTGTTTTTGGATGATAAGGGAATTTTTAGGGATTAGAGTGGATGTGTGTTTTTTGGGAGGTGAGGGACTTTTTAAGGTTAGGGTAGCAAGGGAATTTTTATTTCTAGGGTGGGCATGGGTTTCTGATTAGCAAAGGATTTTTTAGGGTTTAGGGTCGGTATGTTTTTTTAAGTGGCAAGGGCATTTTTAAGGTTTAGGGTGGGTGTGGTTTTTTGGGTGATAAGGTAATTTTTAGGGTTTAGGGTGGGTATGGATTTTTGGTTGGTAAGAAATGTTTTAGGGTTTAGTCTGGGCATCGGTGTTTGGCTGGTAATGAATTGTTTAGGCGTAGTTTTTATGTGGGTTTTTGGGTGGCAAGGGATTTTTCAGTTTGGGTATGGGTGTTTGGGATGCAAGTGAATTTTTAGGATTTAGGGTGGGTGTAGGTTTTGAGCGGTAAGAGATTTGTTAGGGTTTAGGATTGGTATGGTTTTTATGGGTGGCAAGGGAATTTGTTGTGTTCAGGGTGGGTGTGAGATTTTTTGTGATATTGTAGATTTTACAGTGTTTATGGGTTTTTGGGTCGCAGGGGGTTTTTAAGGTTTAGGGTGGGTGGAAAAGGATTTTTTAGGATTTCGAGTGGGCATGGTTTTTGGGTGGCAATGGAACATTCAAGGGTTAGGACTGGTATGGTGGTAATGCATTGCGATTTTCCTAATAACATGACAAGAGAATCTGGATTTCATTAAAGACATGGAGGCTAACATTATGCATTATGTTTTAATGCTAACTCCAAGCAGCCACTTAGAAGCAATACATCATAACGTGAAATAGATCTAGAATAGAATCTTCCAGATGTACAATAGCCATGCACATAGAATAGTCTGCCTCTTTTATATGTGAGGTAATAAGGTAAGTCTTCTTCTGTGTAGAATTTTCTTTCTTTTTTTGTGTGCATTCCAAATGGATAGAAATAATGAAGATTGAATGAAGGGGGCACAGAGTTAATTCTTTCTGAACATCTTCCTTGCGGAAACAGCAGTATAGATGAATTAGTTATATTGAATTATCTGAAATAAGATAGAGTATAAGTGCTCTGTTGTCATGTAACTGAGAAAGGTGAAATATCAAAGCGCGCAAGTTATATGACATTTTTAACAATCCATTGAAAAAAGATTATATGAAACTTTCAACAATACATTGAATAAAAGTTGTATCATAAAATATGCATCTATTGGTCAGTAATTCATGTATCCACACATGGGAGGGCTAGGGTGGGATAATGTTAGCCTCTGTGCCTTTAATGAAATCCAGATTCTCTTGTCATGTTATTAGGAGAATCGCAATTTCATTACAAGACCAGAGGCTACCATTATGCATGTTGTCAGTTTAGTAATACGACATCTGACATATGTTTAATAGGATTAGAATCGTGTTTAGCAAGAGTGTTAAAATTTGACCAAACAGCTGCTTTGAGAATGTCATCTAGTTTGCCCACTTTCTAAAGTGATTCGCTAGCTATAGCGCCCCATATGAGTGTGCCTGGAATCTTTTAGGCCAATACCTGCTGATTGCATTGCTTTTATAACTCATCTTGCTATAGAATCTGATGTAATGGGTTTGAAAGGTTTCACAAAAGAGATAAGTAATTGATTAACACCATTCGCATGATGTTCGCTAATTCTTGCATCTTATTCTTTCATACATTCTACCACAAAAGGTTTTTTAAACTTTGTGTTGAGAATTGTATCTGATATAGTCTTAGTTCTCTTAATAATCTCGAAATTGACACCAAATGCATCATAGACTGAGTTACTTCTAGTGGTTTAACGTCTGATACTCTACGGCAGGAGATTAGGCAGAGAAGAAATGCTAGTTTTATGGAAAGTCTCTTCTTATTTAGGTATCTGTTCTCAGGCCAGGTATTGAAAGAGTATTGAAGTAACTTAACATCCCATAGGGTTTCATAATTAGGTTTAGGTGGTCTCCTTAGTTTGATACCTTTCATAATTCTGCATATTGTGGCATGTTTCCCTATGGTCTTGCCATTTATTACAGCATGGCCTGATGAAATAGCTAATCTGTAGCAATTAATTGATCTGCAAGTAACCCCTCTCTCATATTGTTAAACTAAAAAGATTGCTATGTGTACAATAGTAGCCTCCATGGAATCCAGGTTCCTTTCCAGGCACCAGGGTACCCTCGTTCTCCAGATGCTATTGCATCTAGCGAGTTCCAGGAGCCCATGACTCTTGCAGGATGGCTCCTAAAAGGCCTTCTGCGGGTGGAAGTAGAAAGGGTATTTCACAGGCTAATTTCAAGCTCACCGGAAACCATGCCAGGGAGGGCCAGAAAGGGGTTATTAGTAATAAGGAGCATTGGTCTTGTCTCACGTTCCGGAAGACTCCCTGGGTCATTGCACATGGGGGAAATGCATATGCTCGAATTCTTTTCCATGGCTGGAGAAGGGCATTAACTGCTTGAGCACCGGGATCTGGCATCCAGCTGAAATATTTGTGCAGTTGGAATGTCAGTCTGCTTGCGAAAATATCTACTTTCAGAGGGCCCCAGAACTGATTTAAAGTTCTGAAGGCTTTCACGTTAAGTTTTCAGTTGCTGTGGTCTAGGAGGAATCTTGAATTCCAGTCAGCAGTGACATTGCTTTTTCCTGCTTTTAGGGCTATCTGCTGTTCTAGACAGAACATCCAGAGTTTTTGGATAGATTTCATAGGTAGGCGGATTTTGTAGCCAATAAGCAATTTATGTATGCCGCAACTGATATGTTGTCCATTTTTATAATAACCAATCTGCCTTGTAGGGATTGTTTGAAGCTCATCAGAGAGTAAAGGCCAGTAGTTAACTCTAGGTAGTTTTTGTGGTGTGAGCTCTTTGTATAGGACCATAGAACTCCCATGTTCTGGTTCTGTAAGCACGCTCCCCAGCCATGATGGGTCACGTCTGACTCTAGAATGAATTCTGAAGAGTTTCCGAAAACAGCTTTGCCTTTCCAGGCATCTAAATTCTCTAACAACCAGTTCAGTTCTGGTTTGGCTTTGTGGTCTAGGGTTACTTTGTCTCCGTACCATAGTCCAGCATAGAGGGCTTTTGCCTTCACTCTTTGAAGGGCTAGATAATGTAAAGGTCCCGGAAAGATAGCTTGGATATAGGAAGATAGGAGGCCCAGGAGTTTGGGTAGTTCTCTCAGGGATAAGAGGTCTTGTTTCAATACAAGTCGTATTTCTTTGCCTATTTTCATGATTTTCTTCTTGGGTAGTAGCAAAAGACTCTTCAATGATTCCCAATAATTCCAGAATTTTTGAGGGAGTCATGATAGATTTTCTTTGAGTTTATTATGAAGCCAAGGCTCTCTAAGAGATTCACTGCTGTATTCAGGTCTTGAAGAATCTGAGAGTGGTGCTGGGATATAATGGGAATGTCACAGAGATAGACTATCAGTCATCTCTCTCTCTCTCTCTCTCTCTCTCTCTCTCTCTCAAGAATGATGTCTATAGCTCTCAATACCTCTGTGAAACACCAGGGAGCAGAATATAACCCAAAGGGGAGAGCTTGGAATTGGAATAGACAACAGTTCCATGTGAATTGGAGGTATGGTTGGAACTCTGAGGCCATGGTGATTGTGAAGTAGGCACCTTTACTAGTCCAACGTCACTAGCCAGTCCTTTTCTAGAAGCATGTCTCTCAGGAGGTAGATACCATCCATTTTGAAGTATTTGTAGATAAGAGATTTGTTCAGTTCTCTCAGGTTTAGGACTGGTCTTCAACCCTTGTCTTTTTTCTCTATCAGAAAGAGAGTGCTTACCAATTTCATATGATTCCATGGTACTTATATAAATGCTCCTTACTCTATCATGGGCATTACCTCTTCCTCTACTATTTTCTGTTCTGTGATCAGTACTAGGTTCCTTGTGGGTGAGGGTTGTGTCGGTGTTTTCAAAAATTATATTTTGAAGCCTTGAATGGTTTCTAAAACCCAGGGGTCTTGTGTAATTGTTTTCCAAGTCTTTTAAAAACAAATCTGAGTTGACCTAATCCTCATTGTCTGTAGTAGGGTGTTTGGTGGAAACCGCCTGGAAGAGCGGCCCCTTCTGTCAGGTCTGGCAAAAACACTAGGGTGGAATACTCGACGCATGCTGTTCTGAGCTTTGACCAGGGCTGTGGAGGTTGTGACATATTTGCCTAAGATCTTGATCATGTCCTCTCCAAATAAGAGTCTTTTGGGGTTTGCTGAGGGTTCTTTGTCAGCCATGTCTCGCAACTCAGGGTTGATCTTGGTAAGGACTACTCTTTGTCGTATGCATTTATCCCTGCATTTGCGTTCCCTAATAGGATCAGAGTTTTCTGACTCCATCCTCTTTTCTTAGTAGATCTAAGTCTAACGGGGTACCGGTAATATGGCTGTCTTTCGCCATAACAATTATTCTAGTCAGAGGGCCTAAAATATCAATCATGCGATCCTGGTAGGCCTTCAGTTACCTTTTCATGCCCTTCCAGGGGTCTCTACCCACTTTGAATAGGAATTTGATTAATTCTGGGTCGAGGTTGGGTGTCAGGCATACCTTTTCTTGAACCACTGGATCTTGGAGCCACCATTCTGAGCTCCTCGGGTGTCTGATATTATGGGGCGAGAACATCTCCTCACCCAGTGGGTTGGTTAGAATTCCTTTAGAGGATGAAGGGAGCTCTTCCTCTGATAGGGGACTCTCGAAGTCTAGATCATCCTGGTCTAGGTAAAGGATATATCCATCTAACGGGTTCATGTTTTGGTCTCCTTGTGGTTCAATTTCAAGATCTTGTGTATCATGACGAGCACTTAGATATTGTGTGCCACTTTGGATACTTTGATAGGTTGTGTTGCTAAGGACACCTGACTGATACTTTTGAGGTGCTTAGACCTCCCTTACAGTTTGAGGTGCTTAGACCTCCTTTATACGTTGAGGTGGGTAGACCTCCCAAATTATTTGAGGTCCTTAGACCTCCCAATGTGCTCATGGGGCTTGCTCTTACAAAGTTGTTTTTTCTCTTTAATCTTGTGCCCCCTTTTTTTTTATTGCATTCAACGTTTTGGCCTTTCTGGGTTTCAATAGTGCCATCTTCTTTCTCTATTAAGGGTTTTTTGGTTGCAATGAACTGGTTGAGTGTTTTGCGCATGCAGGAGTGCTTCTCTTGTTGAGTAATCTTTTTCATTTCTTCATTGTTGATGTTAGGGTTAAGTACCTCAAGACCATCTGATTCTACATCAGACATGTTGGATTTTATACTCCTTTACGGGTTGTAGTAGTTAGTAATCTATATAGATGACTTGGAAGGTAGGCAATCTGATTTATTAGTAAGGTTCAGAAGAGCTTATGTAAATTAGGGATTTGTTAGAGGAGCTTATGTAAATTAATGCATTGTTACATCAGGTCTTTTGCATTTTATGCTCCTTTACTGTAAAATGAGGTATTTGGAGAAAAAATAGTTTGAGTACTTGCAGTCGCAGTTAGCAGCTGATCACAGGAGTGTCCAACTGCCAGACTTCCTGACATCGGATATGCTTGTGAGCGATCAGATGTTGATTTACTGCCCAGGTATCCCCTCAACTACAGATGGGTTAAAGATTTTATTTTTATTTTAATTATTGATTTTTGTTATGTGTTCCCAACTTGTCTGTATTTCGGGGTAGCCCATTATTGGGTGGAAATGCTATGTGAGGTCCAGGGTGAGGTAGGAGAGTGGGGGGGAGCAGGATTTCCATAAGTTGGAAATCAGTTAGGTGTGAGCCGAAATTTAAGAGGAGTTTGAGGTCGAAGAGGCATACGTCTATTCAGAAAGGTATACAAATTAAGTTCAAAAGGGCACAAGTCTATTCAGAAAGGTATACAAATTAAATTGAGAAAACATACATACACATGTAGTTGCCCATTCTAGAAGATATAGGTCATACATGAAAGTGAAGAGAAAATGTACTTATCTGCCTGGAGCCACATTTAAAAGAGGCAGACTATCCTATGTGAATGGCTATTGTACATCTGGAAGATTCTATTCTAGGTTTGTTTCACTTTATGATGTATTGCTTCTAAGTGGCTGCTTGGAGTTAGCATCAAAAAAAATATGCATAATGGTAGCCTCCGGTCTTGTAATGAAATCATTTAAGGTGTAGTGTTTGTATGGGTATTTGGTGCCACAATGGCTTTTTTTATGGTGGATATGGGTTTTTGAGTGGCAAGTGAATTTTTCGGGTTTAAGTGGGTGTAGGTTTTTGAGGGGACCTGGGCATGTCTATGATCACACATATTCTTTTTGACAACCGTGGTAATATTATAATGACACACCATCTCTGTGGGGACCTGTGCATGTCTATAATCACACACTATCTCTGTGGGGACCTGGGCATGTCTATATTCACACACTATCTCTGTGGAGACCTGTGCATGTCTATAATCACACACTATCTCTGTGGGGACCTGTGCATGTCTATAATCACACACTATATCAGTGGGGACCTATGCATGTCTATATTCACACACTATCTCTGTGGGGACCTCGACATCTCTATAATCACACACTATCTCTGTGGGGACCTGGGCATGTCTATATTCACACACTATTTCTGTGGGGACCTGGGCATGTATATAACCACACACTATCTTTGTGGGGACCTGGGCATGTCTATATTCACACACTATTTCTGTGGGGACCGGTGCATCTCTATAATTACACACTATCTCTGTGGGGACCTGGGCATGTCTATAATTACACACTATCTCTGTGGGGACCTCGGCATCTCTATAATCACACACTGTCTTTTTCGGGATCTTGACATCTCTATAATCACACACTACCTCTGTAGGGATCTTGACATCTCTATAATCACACACTTTCTCTGTGGGGACCTGGGCATGTCTATAATCACACACTATCTTTGTGGTGACCTGAGCATGTCAATAATGACACACTATCTCTGTGGGGACCTCGGGCATCTCTATAATGACACACTGTCTTTGTAGGGATCTTGACATCTCTATAATCACACACTATCTCTGTAGGGATCTTAACATCTCTATAATCACACACTTTCTCTGTGGGGACCTAGAGATGTCTATAATCACACACTATCTTTGTGGGGACCTGGGCATGTCTATTATCACACACATTCTCTGTGGTGACTGTGGTAATACTATGGTCACACACCATCTCTGTGGGGAGTTAACCATTCCTGTAATTACATGCAAGCTCTGTTTTAGCTTGAACATCATCAGCTTAGCATTCTCTGTATGGAGCTTTGCGAATACTGAAATGTAGTAAAGTTAGACTTTTGGTTGAAATTTACCTTTGTGAATTGGGCCCTATTTTAATGAGGACTTCAAGACAATCATCTTCATGCACTATCTCTGTGGAAACTTAAACATCGCTATAATAACACACTATCTTTGTGGGGGCTTGAAAAAAACTTTAATAAAACACTATCTTTGTGGGGACTTGAACATAACGATAAAAACATACCAACTCTGTGGGGACTCGAGCACTCCTGTAATTAAACACATGCTCTGTTTTGACTTGAAGCACCAGGGGTTGCCATGAGGCACAGGGTCAAGACTGATTTGCATATAGCTGTGTCTGAACTGGGGTGGTGAAGTGAACTAAAGAACGATGATGAATTGAACCCAGATCTGTGACTGGGGATGAGTGTCTGAAAGGCTTCATCACTCCGTCCATCATCTCCTTGTGTTTGCTTTGACTTGCACATCATCAGCTTCACATTCTCTATATGGGGCTTTGTGAATATTGAAAAGTAGTAAAGTTAGACTTTTGGTCGAAATTTACCTTTGTGAATACTGACAAGTAGTAAAGTTAGACTTTTAGTCAAAATTTACCTTTGTTAATCGTGCCCTATTTTAATGAGGACTTCAAGACAATCATCTTCATGCACTATCTCTGTGGGAACTTAAACATCGCTATAATAACACACTATTTTTGTGGGGGCTTGAAAAAAACTATAATAAAACACTATCTTTGTGGGGACTTGAACATAACGATAAAAACATACCAACTCTGTGGGGACTCGAGCATTCCTGTAATTAAACACATGCTCTGTTTTGACTTGAAGCACCAGGGGGTGCCATGAGGCACAGGGTCAAGACTGATTTGCATATAGTTGTGTCTGAACTAGGGTGGCGAAGTGAACTAAAGAACGATGATGAATTGAACCCAGATCTGTGACTGGGGATGAGTGTCTGAAAGGCTTCATCACTCCGTCCATCATCTCCTTGTGTTTGCTTTGACTTGAACATCATCAGCTTCACATTCTCTATATGGGGCTTTGTGAATATTGAAAAGTAGTAAAGTTAGACTTTTGGTCTAAATGTACCTTTGTGAATACTGACACGTAGTAAAGTTAGACTTTTTGTCTAAGTTTACCTTTGTGAATTGGGCCCTATTTTAATGGGGACTTAAACACAATCACCTTCATGCACTATCTCTGTGGGGACTTAAACATCGCTATATCAACACACTATCCTTGTGGGGACTTGAACAACACTGTAATAGCACACTATCTTTGTGGGGACTTGAACATCGCTCTAATAACACACTATCTTTGTGGGGACTTGAACATCTCTATAATAACACACTATCTTTGTGGAGACTTGAACATCACAATAATAACACACCATATCTGTGGGGACTTGAACATCTCTATGGTAACACACCATCTCTGTGGGGACATAAACATTGCTATAATAACATACCATCTCTGTGGGGACTAGAGCATTCCTATAATTACACACAACATCATTAGCTTCACACTCGTTATAATGGGATTTAAGTTTTGAATATACACACTATTTCTATGGGGTCTTAAACACAGTGATCTACACCCACTATCTCTGTGGGGACTTGAACATCTATTTTGCAAAAATGTAAGCAGTTAATCAAGCTCTGGGTTCGACTTGACCATATTCCTTAGTTCCATATGTTAATTTTGTATGTGTTAGTTCCCTTATCTACTAAGATTTTAAGCACTAATAAATAGGTTAAATACAGCTTTAAAGGCCTTTCTTTAAGCATGATATGATATTTTCTTTAATGTATACCCCTAGTATATATTCAGCAATTTATAGATGAATAGATTATAATGCTGTTTGTGTATATTGTTGATAAAATAAACATTTAGCCATGTGCCTTCAACTGTATACAATCACAAATAGTGTTACAGACTAGGTCCCCACAAGGATGGTAGCACGAGTTCAAGTCCCCACAAGGATGGTGCTGTGCGCACGATTAAATAACAATATATTTCCAAATTTGAAGCAGGATCCTGATCATGAATTTTTTCTCAACATTTTTCTGTTATTAGTGTGTTTTAAAAACATTTGGAAAGGTTAGTCCCCACAAGGCTGGTATTCACACATAGTCCCCACAAGGATGGTAACACGAGTATGTGTGCATGTGTGTGTGTGTGCGTGTTTGTGTGTGCATGTATGTGTGGGTGTGTGTGTGTGTGCGTGTGCATGTGCGTGTGGATTTGTGTTACTATCCTTGAGAGGACTTGGGTGTGATAACACACTCACACTGTGGGGACTTGTGTGCACTGTGGAGACTTGAACCCAAGTCCCCACAAAGCAATGTCTTCTAAATGATAAAAAAGTGGCTCAAGGAACATCTGTGTCAATTTTTACAACTTTAAAAAAAATTGCCTTGTGGGGACCTGTGTAACATCAAGTGGGTTTATATTTGTGCTCAGCTTTGCCCCCGTAGACCGGTGATGGTACTGCAGCCTTAAACACACTTTGCATTTTAAACACACTTTGCTCACCAGAATCTCATGCCAGCAGCACAAGGGGCAGACATTTCAAAGAGAGCTGCACAGTCCTGTAATTATTCAAATATTTTCATGAACATTAACCTTTCTATTTATTAAAATAAATGGTCTATTTGCATGAAGCTATTTTAATTTAGACGTTTTGTGTCTGAAAATAGTTTGTGGTATTATAAATATAGCTAAAAGCAATTAGGGTCAATTTCTAAGCCCAAAATACTTCACAATTGCCTTTTGATCTGTAGCTGCAATTAAAGAAGGATGGTGCACTGCACTGAAATAGGAAATAAACTGGTCTGGTCGTTTTTTGCAAATAACCTTGCAGCATCAATGCCTATTGTTGCATTTAAATACTTGTATCAGGAATTCAGAGTTTTTATTTTGCTTTGCCTTTGTTCACATACTAATATGCACTATGGAATATGTTTTTTTAGATAATGGCTGGAGGTGTTTGAGTGACTAGAGCTATATTGCGCTATGGCCTACGTTCTTGCATACAGCGAATGGAAGCAAGGTTATGCCCGCAGCATGGGGAAGTATATTTTTTAACAGACAAGGGATGTCTTATAAAATTTGTGACTTATTAAAAGACATATTCTAATATCACAATAATATTTATTTTGAGTGATTTAAAGAGCAGAACAATATGCAGAGAATAGAGCAAGCACCAGGAATTTGTGACATAGGACAGTGAGGGATGCGCGAATTGCCATAGTGCCAAGTTGTTTGATACCTTTGCAGTAGGTCAGTTCATCTGAGCATCTTTTTTAGGACTACAGAGTTAAACAAAGTATTATGTTAGAATTGTGACAATTATGGAATTGTTTTGTAGGAACTGATTTGATTACATGCTCTTAATCAAAATTTGATTACATGATGTTGATTGGCTGAGTATACCACATGTATGTTCAGCCATACTTAAAACATGCACTGCTTTGTCATGATGACATTCATACAAAGTCGCCAAGCCATAGTCATAGCCACACTTTGCATTTAAATACACTTTGCTCAACAGAAACACATATTAGCAGCATAAAAACAGACTTTTCAAAGTAAAATCGGCATAGCATTATATTTATCAAAGAATTTTTCATTCAAATGAACCTTATCTCTATTTATTACAATAAACCTTTATTGACATGAAGCTTTTGAATTTTGACATTTTGGGTCTATATGTTGTTAGTGGTTTTATAACATTGCTAAAAGCAATTGTGGTCAGTTTTGAAACCCAGAATACTTCACTGTTGCCATTGTATCCTTATTTGCAAATAAAGAATGATGGTGAAATAGAATGCTATACATATAAACTGATTTGATTGTTTTTGGCAAGTAACTTAGTGGCATCAATGCCTAATGTTACATTTTAATGCTAGTACGTACCAGAAATACAAAGACTTTCTATTGCTTTGCCTTTGTTTAAATATTAATAAGCAACGTGGAATACATTTTTTAGATGATGGCCAGATGAGTGAGAGACTAGCGGTATTTTGCGGTAATGGCTACATTCTCACAGGTAGCGAACTGAAGCAACGTTATTCCCACAGCATGGTGGAGTATATTTTTAACAGAAAAGGAAAGTTATTATGTTAATAGTAAACTGCTTAGAAGATATATTCGTATATCACCATTATATGTAATTATAATTTTAAAAACATTTGAACGGCTTAATGTAAAAACAGTTTCAAAAGTTTTCCAAGTTAACACAGTTTGTTGACATTCCCAAGTGTGGATGAAGAGCAATCATAACAAGCATTGACAAAGGCATGAGGTCTCACCTATGCAAGAGCTATTGGCTCTGCCAATGTGTGTTTAGCCAATTACTACACCAGCATACTCCAAAGTAGAGTAAAGTGTGGAAGAATGAAGAGGCATAGAGTGGCATGAAGTAGCATAGAGTGACGTGGAGTGGTGTAGAGTAGAGTGGTGCGGAGTGTTTTGGAGTGGCATAGAGAGGAGTTAGATAGAGTGGTGTGTCATGGAGTGGAGTGTCATGGAATGTCACGGAGTGGTGTAGAGTATAGTGCAGTAGAGTGGTGTAGAGTGGAGTGGTGCAGAGGGGAGGTGAGTTGAGGGGAGGATTGGGGAGTAACAGAGAGGGAGAGGAGTGTTGTGGGGTTTTGTGGAGTGTTGTAGAGTGTCGTGGAATAGAGTGGTGTAGAAAGGAGGAGTATAGACTGGAGAGTTCTGGAGTGGCATAGAGGAGAGAGGAGTATTGTGGAGTGTCGTAGAGTGGAGTGTTTTGGAGTAGAGTGGAGTGGAGCGGAGAGGAGCAGAGTGGAGGGAAATGTTGAAGAGTTGAGTAAAGTGTTGTAGAGAGGAGTAGAATGGAATATAGTGTTCTAAAGTGTAACACAGTAGAGTAAAGTGTAATAGAATGTTAGAGTGGAGCAAAGTGTTGTAGAGTAGAGTAAATTGTTGTAGAATGGAGTAAAATGTCATAAAGTGGAGTAGAGTGGAGCAGATCGAGCAGAGTGAGCAAAGTGTCATAGAGAGGTGTAAAGTGTCATAGAGTGGAACAGAGTAGAGTAAAGTGGAGTAAAGCATTGTACTGTGGATTAGAGTGGAGCTAAGTGGCATAGAGTTGAGTAAAGTGTCATAGCATGGAGTATCGTGCCATAGAGTAGGGCAAAGTGCTGTAGAGTGGAGTAAAGTGTTGTAGAGTGAAGTAAAATGTCATAAAGTGGAGTAGAGTGGAGAAGATGGAGCAGAGTGGAGCAAAGTGTTGTATAGAGGAGTAGAATGGGGTATAGTGTTGTAAAGTGGAGCAGAGTGGAGCAAAGTGTTGCAGAGTGGAATTAAGTGTCATAGAGTGGAGAAGAGTGGCACAATGTAAGGTAGTGAGGACTAAAGTGGTGCAGAGTGGAATAAAGCATCATGGAGAAGTGTACAGTGTCATAGAGTGGAACAGAATAGAGTAAAGTGGAGTAAAGCAGTGTACAGTAGAGTAGAGTGGAATTAAGTGGCATAGAGTGGAGTGAAGTATCATAGCGTGGAGTAAAGTGTCATAGAGTGGAGCAAAGTGTTGTAGAGTGGAGTAAAGTGTTGTGTGTTGTAGAGTGGAGCAGAGTAGAGTAGAATGGAATACGTGTTGAGTGGAGCAGAGTGGAGTAAAGTTCCATAGAGTGTGTTGAAGTGTGAGGGTGGAGTGGAGTAGAGTAGGTGTTGTAGAGTGGAACACAATAGAGTAAAGTGCCGTAGAGGGGAGTAAAGTGTTGTAGAGTGGAGTAAAGTGTCATAGAGTGCAGTAATGTGCTGTAGAGTGGAGTAAAGTGTTGTGTGCTGTGGAGTGGAACACAGTAGAGTTGAGTGGAGTAAAGTTCCATACAGAGTAGTGAAGTGTCATAGAGTGAGTGGAGTAGAGTAGCTCGTGTACAGTGGAACAGATTGGAGCAAAGTGTCATAGAGTAGAGCAAAGTGTCATAGAGTGGAGCAGAGTGATGTAAAGTAGAGTGGGTTAAAGTGTTGTAGAGTGAAGTAAAGTGTTATAGTGTGGAGTAGAGTGAGTAAAGTGCTATAGAGTGTATACAAGTGTCGTAGATGGGAGCAAAGTGTCAGAGAGGAGCAAAGTGTCATAAAGTGGAGCAGAGTGAAGTAACGTAAAGTGTTGTAGAGTAGAGTAAAGTGTTCTAGAGTTAAGTAAAGTGCCAGAGTGGAGTAAAGTGCAGTAGAGTGGAGCAAAGTGTCATAGAGTGGAGTAGAGTGAAGCATAGTGTTGTAGAGTGGAGCAGAGCAGAGTAAAGTTTCATAGAGTGAAGCAGAGTGGAGAAAAGTGCTGTAGAGTGAAGTCAATTGGGGTATTTATGAACACCCTCCTGTCTAGGTATACCCCTTCCCGCAATCTCCGATCTGACAACCTTCACCTGCTGTCCTCACCAACCATTAAGCTGCAACGCCAGGGCGGACGCAGATTTGCTATCCTTGCATCCAAACTCTGGAATTCCCTTCCTTTGGGGATCCGCTCTTGCACCGACCTTTTAGCGTTTAGGAAGCAGCTTAAGACCTGGCTTTTCTCTCTGGCCAAGGCTCAACCTTTGTCCATCTGGGTTTTCTGTTAGTCAGCAATATGAAGCCCCTGGGTGTACGTGCGCTATATAAAAGGCTATTAACATAACATAACATATCATAAAGTGTCAGAGAGTGTAGTAAAGTGTCAGAGAGTAGAGTAGAGTAAAGTGTAATCATCAATGTTGTATGTATTTTAATATATTTGCTATGGCAACTGCTGAGAACAATAAACACATAATAACAGCAATACCAAAGGTCAATATCAATAAATAAATAATAACAGCAATAACAACAGTCAACCATTGGTATAAAAAGCCAGCCAGTCAGAGAGACAATGAAGAGGTTATGCTTGCTCCAGGGGAGAGACACGCACAATATTGAAAAGCTGTAACATGGAAAGCCATTGAATAAGAAGCAAGTAAATAAGAATGACAGTGGAACCAACCATTAGTAAGCAATATGCTGATTATAAGCCAACGTAAACTCTTGGTAAAGACCACAATAGGTTGTTTGCAAACAGACAGCTGAGCTGTCTAGTAGACTTGACGTAAAAATTGTAACACTTCCATTATTTGGTGTAGTTACAGCTATAGTAATGACAATGGTTAAATTTAAAGTAACACCACAACTTCAAATCAGGGCGGCCGCTCCTCCACGCTGCTCCCCGACCTGCCTCCTCTAACAGACTGGTATCGTTGCTCTCCCCAGCTGCCTACACTCACCGCCATTATCGCTTAATTGCGCACAGCGCTGCATTTAATATAACTATCTCGCACTGTAGAAGCGCTTTATTTTGGTAAAACCACCGCGAGTAATTTTAAATATCCCGCTCTGAAGGACCACATTGCTGCATGCATCGCCGCATTTTGTGTAAATCACCTCGCACTGCAAGACCAATTTGATTGCCAAGATCGCTGTTATTAATTTGGTCCACTTACATTGCAGGATCGTTTTCTCTGTACTTGTTTGTTCAGTGTGCCTCACAGCGCTGAACCACCTCTCCTGCTAAGTGGCTGCTGATATTATTGTGCCATCGCTTTGTGTTGCCTTGACTGACTTTAATTTGAGTGCTTTCTACACACTTTGCTTCACTTTGGTTGCTTGCTCCGTCCGTCCCACGCTGCCGGCCATTTTGCTGTTGATGTTGTTGTTGTCTCGCCCTGCCCGAGTCTCCGCCCCGCTCCCGCCTTCACAGCTGACCCTCCCTCGCCCCTCCCCTTCCACTATCCACATATGACAGATGCATTTACGCGCAGCGTCCACGCGCTACGGCCGCGCCGAAGGTGCGCCAAAGGTAAGCCCGTCTACGCCCGTCCGCGCCTGGACCGCGCCCAGCGCCATACCCCCTGGTTCCCGCAATGCCCAGCCCACTCGCCTCACTTACGATGCCACCACCCTCCTAGCCCTTAACCCCGGCCGTTCCCCCATCTGCGTCCAAGCCGCTCCTGGACACACCCATGGACCCTTCTCTTGCTACTCCTGCAAGTTCGACGGCACCAAAACCAACTCCTCTTCCACCAACACCAAACAGAAACCTGACACCAACCACCTAAAATGCATCCTGCTCAACACCCGCTCGGTCCACAGACACGCCATCGACCTTTGGAATTTACTAGACACCATCTCACCGGACGTCGCCTTCCTAACAGAAACTTGGATGAATGCCTCTTCAGCCCCAGATATCACCATTGCCATCCCGGAAGGATACAAGATCATCCGTAAGGACCACATCAAGCAAACAGGAGGAGGCATCGCTATCGTCCATAAGAACTCCATCCGCATCTCAACCAGCTCAGACGTCAACCTTGCCAGTGCCGAACACCTCCACTTCCAGATCCACACCGACCCCAAGACCACACTCAGGGGCACCCTCCTCTACCGGCCTCCAGGACCCCGTGCACAATTTAGTGATGACATCACTGAATTTATCACCCCACACGCCCTCCCCTCCGAGGACTACATTCTATTGGGAGACCTCAATTTCCACCTGGAAAAGAGCAATGACAGCAGAGCCACCACCCTTCTGGACAATCTCACCAACCTCGGACTCAAACAACTTGTCACTACCCCCACCCACACTGCAGGTCACACACTCGACCCCATCTTCACCTCCAGCAAACATGTCTCATTCAGTCACACCACAGCTCTTCATTGGACGGACCACAGCTGCGTTCACTTTATCTACAATAAGACCACAATCCACAACCATCCTCAACCCACCCTGCGAAGAAACTGGAACAAAATCACCATCGACCAGATCTCCTCATCGCTTCTTCTAAACCCCCCCCCCGCCCACTCCTCAAACCCCGACCAAGCAGCCATTAACCTCACCCAATGGCTTTCCAACAGCGCCGACATCCTAGCACCGTTGAAAAAACGTCAAATCAAACCAGTCAGCAAAAACGCCTCCTGGTTCAACGATGATCTTAAGAAATCGAAGAAACTCTGTCGCTCCCTCGAGAAGGCCTGGAAAAAAGACCCAAACACCAGCACCAAGGACGCCTTCAAAAACGCCACCCGCATACACCACCAACTAATCCGGTCTGCCAAGAAAGCTGCATTCAAAGACCGACTAGATAACAACGCCCACAACAGCAAGGAATTATTCAACATCGTCAAAGAATTTACCAACCCATCAGCCAACTCCAACGACATCACCCCCTCCCAAGCCCTCTGCGACTCCCTAGCTTCCTTCTTCCACAACAAAATCGCAGACATCCACAACAGCTTCGACAACCGACCCGGAGACCAACCCACCCAACCTACCGCAGGACCTTCACCCCCCTTGAACATCCTTAACGACTGGAACCCAATCTCCACTGAGGACACCATCCGCCTGATGAACTCCATCCACTCAGGATCCCCAACTGACCCATGCCCTCACCACATCTTCAACAAAGCAAACTCCATCATAGCACCACACCTCCGAGATGTCATCAACTGCTCCCTCAACTCCGCCACCTTCCCGGAAAGCTGGAAACACGCTGAACTCAGCGCCCTTCTGAAAAAAAAACCACAGCTGACCCCACCGAACTCAAAAACTACCGCCCCATCTCGCTTCTTCCATTCCCGGCCAAAGTCATTGAGAAAGCTGTCAACAACCAGCTCGCCACCTTCCTCGAAACCAACAAATCCCTCGACTCCTCACAGTCCGGCTACCGAGCCAAACACAGCACTGAGACCGCACTTATCGCAGCAACAGACGACATTCGAACCCTACTGGACAATGGAGACACAGTCGCCCTCATCCTCCTCGACCTCTCCGCTGCCTTCGACACAGTCTGTCATAGCACCCTTCTACAGCGCCTAAGACACGTCGGAATCCAAGGAAAAGCACTGGAATGGATCACCTCGTTCCTCACCGGAAGAACCCAGAGAGTCCGCCTCCCACCATTCAAGTCAGAGGCCTCTGAAGTCATCTGCGGCGTACCTCAAGGATCGTCACTCAGCCCCACCCTCTTCAACGTTTACATGAGCCCCCTTGCTGCCATCGCTCGCCAACACAATCTCAACATCATCTCCTACGCTGACGACACTCAACTGATCCTCTCACTCACCAAAGACCCTAACACCGCCAAAACCAACTTACACGAAGGAATGAAAGAAGTAGCCGAGTGGATGAAGCACAGCCGTCTGAAACTGAACTCAGACAAAACAGAAGTCCTCATCCTAGGCACCTCCCCCTCCGCCTAGGATGACTCTTGGTGGCCTGAGGCCCTTCTAAAAGCACCCATCCCGACGGACCACGCACGAAACCTGGGCGTCATCCTGGACTCCTCACTCTCGATGACCAGACAAGTCAACGCCGTTTCATCATCCTGCTTCAACATTCTTCGCATGCTCAAAAAAACATTCCGCTGGATCCCCACCGAAACTAGAAAAACGGTCACCCACGCACTGGTCACGAGCCGCCTGGACTACGGAAACACCCTATACGCAGGTACCACCGCTAAACTCCAGAAAAAACTCCAACGCATCCAGAACGCTTCAGCCAGGCTCATACTAGACATCCCGCGCAAAGAACACATCTCTGATCACCTGAAAAACCTCCACTGGCTCCCCATCAATAAGAGGATTAATTTCCGCCTCCTGACCCACGCTCACAAAGCACTTTACGACCTTGGACCCGAATGCCTCAACACACGACTCTCCTTCTACTCGCCCCCCCGCCAGCTGCGATCTTCCAACCAAGCCCATGCTATCGTACCTCGCATCAACAAAACCACCATGGGGGTAGATCCTTCTCCTACCTGGCAGCTAAGACCTGGAACTCACTTCCCACTCACCTTCATCTCACTCAGAACCACCTAGCATTCAGAAAGCAACTTAAAACTTGGATATTCGACAAGTAGTTCCCCACCCTTCTTCAAGCGCCTGAGACCCTCTGGGTATATAGCGCGCTATATAAATAATTTGACTTGACTCCTTCCTAAATGGTATAGACAGAGCAGATTATGAGATTTCTGGGCTTCATAGGTTTTCATCAAAGAGCCTCTGAAAGAACGAAGAACATTTGAGAACCTCCAAAATATAAAAAAGTTTGAAGTTCTCTAAGGTAGACTTCTGCCAATGCACAGTCTAGCTGTCGAGTTAAACCGGAGCAATGTGGGATACAGAACCCATCTCTTCATAACACAGACTCAAGCATTCTGATTCTTAGAAACACTAAAGGCTTCAAGTCCTGCTATATGCTGCGAAGAAGTACTGCGCAATAAATGTCTTAAAAATTAACATCACAAAATCATGATCTTTGGAAGACAGAGGTGTATTAGAAGTTTTACAATGGGGTCGCTAAACTGAAGGAAGTACATTCCTTCCCGTATCTGGGAAGAACACGATACTCCTTTCTACAATAATGATTGCGTTGAAACCTCCATAGGACCTGCCCCCTCTTCGTAAATTGGTGTTATTAAAATCTGCAATTTCTGGTAGGTTTCACCTATGCTGCTTCTAGGTTGCTCCATAGACTCTTTATTCCCTGATTATTTATGGAACCTACATATTCCAGTGAATTGCACCCATACTGCTTCTATGAGGATTTCACAGACTCCTAATTCACTTATGATTTTTGGAAGCTGTGTCAGTGGCACCTGCACTATTTGGTAGTTCATTAGACATGTTTCTGGTAGTTTGGGAAGGTGTGTATTTCTGTGAGTGTCTCTCTGAGACCTAGGTGGACTCCATAAACTCAAAACTCCCTGATTGTTTGGAACTCCAGTATTCCAGCGGTTTTCCTGTTACCACTTCTTGATGGCCCATAGACAACTAAATAATCAGTTCCATGGTTGTTTATGGAAACTACGGGGCATATTACCAACAAGTAGCAATATTTATCGCTAAATAGGCTTAGCGACGATTTTTTTATCGCTGCCTATCGCTGGAACATGCTATTAGCAATGTTTTTCTCCATTGTGCTAAAATATCCAGCGATAGCGGCGAAATGCGTGAATATTGCTGAGAATACAGCGATATTCACGCATTCGCGACGAAATGCTCTTAGCCATGTTATCCACCTCCCATTGGATAACATGGCTAAGAACTGGTCTGGGCAGGTGTTAGTATTTGGAGATTTTCGCGCTTAGCGCGAATATTTCCAACGCTACGCCTGCCTTGCTAATAGGCGATAGTGACATTAGCGACTGCTTTCAGTCGCTAACTGGTTGGATACGCCCACTTTGCATGTCATTAGCGACATGCAAAGCGGGCCCCAAACCGCTCGCTATCGCCTAAAAGCTGTCGCTAACATCAGTTAGCGACAGCTTGCTAATAGGGCGATAGAATTATCGCCGCTTAGCGGCCGAAAACGGCCGCTAAATCGGCGATAATTGCCTATCGCCCCCCCTTGGTAATATGCCCCTACATCTTTCACTGGATTGCACCCATGCTGCTTCTATGGAAACTTCATAGACTGTTAATTCTGTAATGATTTTTAGAAGCTGTGTCTTCTGATCTTGATCAGTTGCACCTGCACCACTTTGGAGATAATTAGACATTTATTTCGGTGATTTTGAAAGGAGTGGTTTTCTGTTTCTGCATTGCTGCAACTCCATAGACCTATACCTCTGGGGTGGTTTGGAAGTTAGGTCTTCCAGCAAATTTCCTGTCACTACTTCTTAAGGGCAGATAGAACACTTAGTAGCCTATATTTTTGTAAGCCAAGTGTACCCTGGTGGTTTGAAAACGGTATCTTTCAGGGGATTACACCCATAACCTCTTTATTCCCTGAGATGTGAATGACGAGTCTTCCTCTACATTTCATAAAATGTTGATTCTTCATTAGGAGTCTCCAAGCTTTCTGTAATGACAGCTACTTCTGAGTACTGAAAATAAACCTGAGCTACTATCACATTTTATAGCTGTTACAATAGTGACCACATCTAAGGTGACATTTTTAGTGACCATCCTATTCACAGTAGTGACCACCACCAATCATCAGGAGAGGGGACCAACATTAGGGTCAGAAAGTGTTTCATATAAGTGAAATTCCACCACATGTCCAATGAAATAAAAGCAACAGCAGCTTTCTAGAAAAAAAAGAATAAAAGCAACAATGGGTCTTCCCTAGACATCTACCTTTATCATTCAAGTATCAACTTTCAGTACGTTATGAAAACACAATTATTTTGCCCTCAAACATAAGCATATCAGTTTGCGTCAATTCCATTTTTTCTAGCAAATAAATGCTTTCAACTTGGCATATACAAACATCAATTCCCCACGTAAAAACGTATTTTTCTGAAAAGAAAGACACAATCCTTGCCACAAAATTATAGCATGCTTTATAAAATCAGCCTTTCATTTCCTTTAGTTACTCATTTCATTTCATATCATTTATAAACTTTATTCGTTCTCTTGTGTACAGATCATAAAAGTACATAAAATCAGCTATGAAACAAAATATGACCAATCACAATTCTTCCATATGAGCAAGCCCCCCTTAATCAGGATTGCAAGTAGATTCCGTAAAGTTAATAAACAGTAAACAGATTTAAAAAAAATCTCCAGATATTAAGGTGCCTATTTCCTTTTCCTCACACATGCCCAAAGGAAGGATGCTACTGTAAAATTAATACATGTATTCGGAACTGATTTTAAAAAAGACAGTGCAACTCTGCATTGGCTAAAATTAAGACTCTTTAAAATTGGTACAATAAAATACTTTCTTTCCTGGGCATACAAACTACAGAAGAATAACAAGTGCAGATCATTCTGTGTCGACCTAAGGTCGTAAGGGCAAGTTGATAAGTCAGAATGCCTGAAACTTCTGTTTGGGTACCCCAGCATTAATGGAATCAAATTCAAGCAAATCTCGTTAGAATAAACTTATGGTGTGATAGTGGGACCTCTGCCACATATGGAAACTCACTCTCCACAATTGGGGGAGTTAGATAATACATCCGTACCATCTGCGCAACAAAGTTCTTCTCTCTATGGACATATTGGGCCTTTGCCTTAAAAATGTCTGCCAGCCTCCTCTTAGAAAAGGCCCGGCATGTCATTGGGCCCTGAATAGATTTGACGAGCCTAAAGCTGTAAATTCCTTCTCCACATATCTTAGCCAACCTCTTCTGCTATGGTTCTCTAGTTTAAGGAGGTCAGTAATTATCCCTTGATTCAGGGCGACTATGTCCCTATGCCAAAACGATAACCACAGCATAAGAGGGGCCAGACGAATTACGTCAGTGATATATGGGACATCTAATTCAATGTGAGAAATATAATTAGAGTATGACTGTGGGAGGGAGATCAAAGATTTCAGGAATTTATTTTCGGCTAACTGTGACAATTCAGTCGGAGCCATGCCCCATACACCTGCCCTGTATGTCACAGCCGACACTGTTTTGCCCTGATAGATATGTTTTAAGGTGCCCAGGGGTCTGGCACCTAGCCGTCTAGTAAATGTTTTTAGTGCCACTAAGCTCCTATTCATCATCGATACTATACGTTCCACTTGCTGTGTCCAAGACTGATTCTTGTCGAAGAGGATTTCTAAATAGGAAAAGGAATTAACCACCTCAATTGTATTAAAGTCCATATGAAACTGCAGTACTTTATCTTTTTTCCCTGCCCCTGCAATTAAAATGAATGTATTTGATTCAATGAACTTTAGGTCCAACGAGCTCATAAAAGCAGCGTATGCTGTTATCAGCCCCTGGAGCCCCACCCCAGTACAGCATCATCGGCATATGCCAAGATAGGGAGCCGATTTGAGTCACATATGGGGACATCCAAAGACACACCCCCCAGCAGGGGCGCAACTAGGTCTTAATTTCGGGGGGGGCTAACATGGCAGAGGAAGGGGCGTGGCTAATGTAAATTAACGGGGCGGAGCTAAAATGGCAGATAGTCAGGATCGGTTAATGCTCAGGTCAAGCTGAGAAAAAAATGTGGTGAATTCTGCATTTGAAACTGGACAACAATTAAAGCACACATTTTTGTTAGTTTGATGCATTGCCCCCCAAAACCCATACTCACCCTGAATCTTAAAATTACCCCTGGCACACCAAAACACATACCCACGCTGAACCCTAAAATTAACCCCCTCACACCCTAAAACCCATACCCGCCCTGAAATCTATAATTACCCCTGGCACCCCAAAACCCATACCCATCCTATCCCTAAAATTATCCCTCCCCGGCACCCCAAAACCCATACCCATCCCACACCCTAAAATTACCCCCTGGCACCCCAAAACCCAATACCACCCTGAACCCTAAAATCACCCCCCTGGAGCCCCAAAACCCATACCCGCCCTGAACCTTAAATTACCCCTGGCACCCCAGAAACCATACCCATGCTGAACCATAAATTCCCCCTTGCCCCCCAAAATCCAAATCCACCCTGAACCTTAAAATTACCCCAGGCACCCCAAAACCCATACCCATGCTGAACCATAAATTCCCATCTGGCACCCCATAACCCATACCCACCATGAACCCTAAAATAGCCCCCTGACATCCCAAACCCAAACCCACACCTGCCCTAAACCCTAAAATTACCCCTGGCACTATAAAACACATACCCACTCTGAACCCTAAAATTAATCCCATGGCACCTCAAAACCCACACCCACCCTGAACCTTAAAATTACCCCAGGCACCCCAAACCCAATACCCATGCTGACCCATAAATGCCCCCCAGCAACCCATAACCCACATCCTCCCTGAACCATAAATTCCCCACTGGCACCCCATAACCCATACCCACCCTGAACCCTAAAATTGCCCCCTGACACCCCAAAACCCACACCTGCCCTGAACCCTAAAATTACCCCTGGCACACCAAAACACATACCCACGCTGAACCCTAAAATGTCCCCTGGCACCCCATACCCACCATGAACCATAAATTCCCCGCTGGCACCCCATAACCCATACCCACCCTGAACCCTAAAATTGCCCCCCTGACACCCCAAAACCCACACCTGCCCTGAACCCTAAAAGTACCCCTGGCACACCAAAACACATACCCACGCTGAACCCTAAAATGTCCCCTGGCACCCCATACCCACCCTGAACCCTAAAATAGCCCCCTGACATCCCAAAACCCACACCTGCCCTAAACCCTAAAATTAACCCTGGCACCCCAAAACCCATACCCATGCTGAACCATAAATTCCCCCCGGCACCCCATAACCCATACCCACCCTGACGCATAAATTCCCCCCTGGCACCCCATAACCCATACCCACCCTGAACCCTAAAATTGCCCCCTGACACCCCAAAACCCAAACCTGCCCTGAACCCTAAAATTACCCCTGGCACACCAAAACACATACCCACGCTGAACCCTAAAATGTCCCCTGGCACCCCAAAACCCATACCTACCCTGAACCCTAAAATTGCCCCCTGGAACCCCAAAACCCATACCCGCTCAGAACCCTAAAATTACCCCCTGGCACCCCAATCCGTAACCCACCTGTAACCCACCCTGAACCATAAAATTACTCACTGGCACCCTAAAACCCACACCCACCCTGAACTCTAAAATTTCCCACTAGCACCCCAAAAAAAAATGAACACTACAAACTTACACTACATTTGCATATTTGGAGGGGACTGTCCTCTTTGACGTTTCTATGTATGTAAGTCAAGAACAACATTCACAGTAACCTAGATATGCAGGCAGTAGGTAATGCTGTGCTGAAAAATGCATTAAAGTTACTGGAACTTACACAAAAAACTGCTGCCTGCTCTTCTGATACTATACTGCGGAGTCTGGCTGATCAGCAGCACTGTGTCCTGGCATCCAGCCCCTCGAAGGTCTCACTGTGTAGATCAATGTGGGTCAAATGCACAGACAGCAGGGGGAAAGGGATGGCCAGTGCAGGTGAAGCTTTTCCTTTGTAAATTAATTCCTGCTGGCGTCATAGCCCAGGGTTTGCTGTCTGTGCACTTGTATGGAATACACATCTATACAAGTGCTCAGACAGCACACCCTGGGTTAAGATGCCAGCAGAAATTCCTTTACAAAGGAAAAGCAATTCCTTAACTGGCCATGCCTTCCCCCTGCTGTGCACATCATCACACCCCATGCTCACAACCCATCAAGTGCTTAGGTGAAATCCCTGCCTTCAGGCAAGGATTTCACCTCTGCGCCCCTCTAAAGGAAAACAAGAGGTCAGGGCAGGGGGGTTCGTTCACTCGCTGAAACTGTTAAGTGGCTGTCTGGCTCGGGCTGCTGGGCCTCTCAGAAAGCATTAAAAAAATCACATTCTCGGATGCGCAGCCTTCTTGCACCATTTCAGTGCGTGTAATCTTAGCCCGGGCAGAGGAGGCGACGGGGGGGGCTGAAGCCCGGTGAGCCCAATGGGTGTTGCGCGCCTGCCCCCCAGCCCATCCTCCACACCATTCGTATAAATAGAATATA
>NW_028244255.1:0-83582 GCF_964263255.1 Lissotriton vulgaris | reverse complement strand
TTTATATTACTTTTAAAACATTTTAAAAAGTCGATAGCAAATGTTGGGGCATATTATCAAGGGTGGCGATAGGGAATTATCGCCGCCTTAGCGGCTGTTTTCGGCCGCTAAGCGGCGATAATTATTTCGCCCTATTAGCAAGTTGTCGCTAACTGCTGTTAGCGACAGCTTGTAGGCGATAGCGAGCGGTTTGGGACTGGCTTTGCATATCAGCGATATTTATCGCTAATGACATGCAAAGTGGGAGTTCCCAACCTGTTAGCGACTGAAAGCAGTCGCTAACCACGCTATCGTCTATTACCAACACAGGCGTAGCGTTGGAAATATTCGCGCTAAGTGCCAATATCTCCAAAAACTAACACCTGCTCAGACCAGTTCTTAGCCATTATATCCAATGGGAGGTGGATATAATGGCTAAGACCCTGTTAGCGATAATGCGTGAATATCGCTGTATTCTCAGCGATATTCACAAATTTTGATGCTTTCGCCTGGAATTTTATCGCTTTTGAGATAAACGTTGCTAATAGCACGTTATCTCAGCGATAAATTTCAGTGATGCGCGGCGATAAAAAAATAGCCGCTAAGCCTAGATAGCGATAAATATCGCTATTTGTTGATAATATGCCCCTATATTATTAACAACGATATTTAGAATTCAATATTTTTGTACTTACCTGTTTGTAGATAGGTAGTTGATATTCAGACACTTGATATTTTTACCTCAATATTGTCGCTGCTCAACATTTTTCTCGATATTCTGTCAGTGATGCTCTGGCAACACCTGTTGCGCCACTCCGGGTCCCTCCCTTTGGAGGACAGGATTCACGCTCTACTCTTCGGCCCTCATTCTGAGAACAGGCAGGTCCCTGTGGATACTGAAAAAGGTAAGGTGAAAGGGAGGAAAGGAAGGAGAGAGAAAGACAAGAATGTGATAGCTGGTTGGATATAGTTACATAGGATAACAAATTAAAGAAGAATGAGTGACCAAACTGCCAAAGCCTAAAGCCTTGCACACAGCAAACATAAACAAGCATTAGAAATGCAATCGGGCTCGGATTTATTTGAGTTTGAGCTAATGGCATTGTAAATGCCAATGTATTGTTACTATGTGTTATGGAGTGTGTTCATGTGGTGTGTACTGCCAGTGATCTCTTTGTGAGTGTGAGAATATTGCACCGTTACTGCCTGTGATGTCCTTCTTGTGAGTGTGAGAAGCTTGCACCTCTGCTGCCTGTGGTCTCCTTGTGAGTGTAAGAAGCTTGCACTGCTGCTGCCTGTGATGTCGTTCTTGTGAGTGGGAGAAGATTGCACCTCAGTTGCCTGTGGTCTCCTTGTGAGTGTAAGAAGCTTGCACAGCTGCTGCCTGTGATGTCCTACTCACTACTCTACTCTACTCACTACTCTACTCACTACTCTGCACTCACTACTCACTACTCTACTCACTACTCTACTAACTACTCTACTCACTACTCTACTTACTACTCTACTCACTACTCTACTAACTACTCTACTCACTACTCTACTCACTACTCTACTCACTACTCTACTCACTACTCTACTCACTACTCTACTCAATACTCACTACTCTACTCACTACTCACTACTCTACTCACTACTCTACTCACTACTCTACTCACTACTCACTACTCTACTCACTACTCTACTCACTACTCTACTCACTACTCACTACTCTACACTCACTACTCACTACTCTGCTCTCTACTCACTACTCTACTCACTACTCTACTCACTACTCTACTCACTACTCTACTCACTACTCACTACTCTGCACTCACTACTCACTACTCTACTCACTACTCTACTCACTACTCACTACTCTGCACTCACTACTCACTATTCTGCTCACTACTCACTACTCTACTCACTACTCACTACTCTACTCACTACTCTCCACTCACTACTCTACTCACTACTCACTACTCTACTCACTACTCACTACTCTACTCACTACTTTCTACTCAACTCACTACTCTGCACTCACTACTCTACTCACTACTCTACTCACTACTCTACTCACTACTCTGCACTCACTACTCTACTCACTACTCATTACTCTACTCACTACTCTGCTCACTACTCACTACTCTACTCACTACTCTACTCAGTACTCACTACTCTCCACTCACTACTCTACTCACTACTCACTACTCTACTCACTACTCACTACTCTACTCACTACTCACTACTCTCCACTCACTACTCTACTCACTACTCTACTGACTACTCTAATCACTACTCTACTCACTACTCTACTCTCTACTCACTACTCTACTCACTACTCACTACTCTACTCACTACTCACTACTCTACTCACTACTCTACTCACTACTCACTACTCTACTCACTACTCTACTCACTACTCTACTCACTACTCACTACTCTACTCACTACTCTACTCACTACTCACTACTCTACTCACTACTTTCTACTCAACTCAGTACTCTGCACTCACTACTCACTACTCTTCTCACTACTCTACTCACTACTCTACTCACTACTCACTACTCTACTCACTACTCTGCTCACTACTCACTACTCTACTCACTACTCACTACTCTCCACTCACTACTCTACTCACTACTCACTACTCTACTCACTACTTTCTACTCAACTCACTACTCTGCACTCACTACTCACTACTCTACTCACTACTCTACTCACTACTCTACTCACTATTCTGCACTCACTACTCACTACTCTACTCACTACTCTACTCACTACTCTACTCACTACTCTACTCACTGCTCTGCACTCACTACTCACTACTCTACTCACTACTCTACTCACTACTCGCTACTCTACTCACTACTCTACTCACTACTCACTACTTTACTCACTACTCTACTCACTACTCTACTCACTACTCACTACTCTGCACTCACTACTCACTACTCTACTCACTACTCACTACTCTACTCACTACTCTACTCACTACTCTACTCACTACTCACTACTCTGCACTCACTACTCACTACTCTGCACTCACTACTCTGCTCACTACTCACTACTCTACTCACTACTCTCCACTCACTACTCTACTCACTACTCACTACTCTACTCACTACTTTCTACTCACTACTCTACTCACTACTCACTACTCTGCACTCACTACTTTACTCACTACTCTACTCACCTCACTACTCTACTCACTACTCACTACTCTACTCACTACTCACTACTCTGCACTCACTACTCACTACTCACCTCACTACTCTACTCACTACTCTACTCACTACTCACTACTCTACTCACTACTCTACTCTACTCACTACTCTACTCACTACTCACTACTCTACTCACTACTCTGCACTCACTACTCACTTTTCTGCTCACTACTCACTACTCTACTCACTACTCTCCACTAACTACTCTACTCACCTCACTACTTTCTACTCACTACTCTACTCACTACTCTACTCACTACTCTACTCACTACTCACTACTCTACTCACTACTCTACTCACTACTCACTACTCTACTCACTACTCTACTCACTACTCACTACTCTACTCACTACTCACTACTCTACTCACTACTCTGCACTCACTACTCACTACTTTACTCACTACTCTACTCACTACTCTACTCACTACTCTACTCACTACTCTCTACTCTGCACTCACTACTCACTACTCTACTCACTACTCTACTCACTACTCTACTCACTACTCACTACTCTACTCACTACTCACTACTCTACTCACTACTCACCACTCTACTCACTACTCTGCACTCACTACTCACTACTCTTCTCACTACTCTACTCACTACTCTACTCACTACTCACTACTCTACTCACTACTCTGCTCACTACTCACTACTCTACTCACTACTCACTACTCTCCACTCACTACTCTACTCACTACTCACTACTCTACTCACTACTTTCTACTCAACTCACTACTCTGCACTCACTACTCACTACTCTACTCACTACTCTACTCACTACTCTACTCACTATTCTGCACTCACTACTCACTACTCTACTCACTACTCTACTCACTACTCTACTCACTACTCTACTCACTGCTCTGCACTCACTACTCACTACTCTACTTACTACTCTACTCACTACTCGCTACTCTACTCACTACTCTACTCACTACTCACTACTTTACTCACTACTCTACTCACTACTCTACTCACTACTCACTACTCTACTCACTACTCTACTCACTACTCACTACTCTATTCACTACTCTACTCACTACTCACTACTCTGCACTCACGACTCACTACTCTGCACTCACTACTCTGCTCACTACTCACTACTCTACTCACTACTCTCCACTCACTACGCTACTCACTACTCACTACTCTACTCACTTCTTTCTACTCACTACTCTACTCACTACTCACTACTCTGCACTCACTACTTTACTCACTACACTACTCACCTCACTACTCTACTCACTACTCACTACTCTACTCACTACTCACTACTCTGCACTCACTACTCACTACTCACCTCACTACTCTACTCACTACTCACTACTCTACTCACTACTCTACTCTACTCACTACTCTACTCACTACTCACTACTCTACTCACTACTCTGCACTCACTACTCACTTTTCTGCTCACTACTCACTACTCTACTCACTACTCTCCACTCACTACTCTACTCACCTCACTACTTTCTACTCACTACTCTACTCACTACTCTACTCACTACTCACTACTCTACTCACTACTCTACTCACTACTCTACTCACTACTCACTACTCTACTCACTACTCTACTCACTACTCACTACTCTACTCACTACTCTACTCACTACTCTACTCACTACTCACTACTCTACTCACTACTCACTACTCTACTCACTACTCTGCACTCACTACTCACTACTTTACTCACTACTCTACTCACTACTCTACTCACTACTCTACTCACTACTCTCTACTCTGCACTCACTACTCACTACTCTACTCACTACTCTACTCACTACTCTACTCACTACTCACTACTCTACTCACTACTCACTACTCTACTCACTACTCTACTCACTACTCTACTCACTACTCACTACTCTATTCACTACTCTACTCACTACTCACTTTTCTATTTACTACTCTACTCACTACTCACTACTCTGCACTCACTACTCACTACTCTGCACTCACTACTCTGCTCACTACTCACTACTCTACTCACTACTCTCCACTCACTACTCTACTCACTACTCACTACTCTACTCACTACTTTCTACTCACTACTCTACTCACTACTCACTACTCTGCACTCACTACTTTACTCACTACTCTACTCACCTCACTACTCTACTCACTACTCACTACTCTACTCACTACTCACTACTCTGCACTCACTACTCACTACTCACCTCACTACTCTACTCACTACTCTACTCACTACTCACTACTCTACTCACTAATCTACTCTACTCACTACTCTACTCACTACTCACTACTCTACTCACTACTCTGCACTCACTACTCACTTTTCTGCTCACTACTCACTACTCTACTCACTACTCTCCACTCACTACTCTACTCACCTCACTACTTTCTACTCACTACTCTACTCACTACTCTACTCACTACTCTACTCACTACTCACTACTCTACTCACTACTCTACTCACAACTCTACTCACTACTCACTACTCTACTCACTACTCTACTCACTACTCACTACTCTACTCACTACTCTACTCACTACTCACTACTCTACTCACTACTCTACTCACTACTCTACTCACTACTCACTACTCTACTCACTACTCACTACTCTACTCACTACTCTGCACTCACTACTCACTACTTTACTCACTACTCTACTCACTACTCTACTCACTACTCTACTCACTACTCTCTACTCTGCACTCACTACTCTACTCACTGCTCTACTCACTACTCTACTCACTACTCACTACTCTACTCACTACTCACTACTCTACTCACTACTCACCACTCTACTCACTACTCTGCACTCACTACTCACTACTTTACTCACTACTCTACTCACTACTCTACTCACTACTCTACTCACTACTAACTACTCTGCACTCACTACTCACTACTCTACTCACTACTCTACTCACTACTCTACTCACTACTCACTACTCTACTCACTACTCTACTCACTACTCTACTCACTACTCCACTCACTACTCACTACTCTACTCACTACTCTACTCACTACTCTGCACTCACTACTCTGCACTCACTACTCTGCTCACTACTCACTACTCTACTCACTACTCTCAACTCACTACTCTACTCCCTACTCACTACTCTACTCACTACTTTCTACTCACTACTCTACTCACTACTCTACTCACTACTCTACTCACTACTCACTACTCTACTCACTACTCTACTCACTACTCTACTCACTACTCACTACTCTACTCACTACTCTACTCACTACTCACTACTCTACTCACTACTCTACTCACTACTCTACTCACTACTCACTACTCTACTCACTACTCACTACTCTACTCACTACTCTGCACTCACTACTCACTACTTTACTCACTACTCTACTCACTACTCTACTCACTACTCTACTCACTACTCTCTACTCTGCACTCACTACTCTACTCACTACTCTACTCACTACTCACTACTCTACTCACTACTCACTACTCTACTCACTACTCACCACTCTACTCACTACTCTGCACTCACTACTCACTACTTTACTCACTACTCTACTCACTACTCTACTCACTACTCTACTCACTACTCACTACTCTGCACTCACTACTCACTACTCTACTCACTACTCTACTCACTACTCTACTCACTACTCACTACTCTACTCACTACTCTACTCAATACTCTACTCACTACTCCACTCACTACTCACTACTCTACTCACTACTCTACTCACTACTCTGCACTCACTACTCTGCACTCACTACTCTGCTCACTAGTCACTACTCTACTCACTACTCTCAACTCACTACTCTACTCCCTACTCACTACTCTACTCACTACTTTCTACTCACTACTCTACTCACTACTCTACTCACTACTCTGCACTCACTACTCTACTCACCTCACTACTCTACTCACTACTCTACTCACTACTCACTACTCTACTCACTACTCACTACTCTGCACTCACTACTCACCTCAATACTCTACTCACTACTCTACTCACTATTTACTCACTACTCACTACTCTACTCACTACTCACTACTCTACTCACTACTCTCTACTCTGCACTCACTACTCTACTCACTACTCTACTCACTACTCTGCACTCACTACTCTACTCACTACTCATTACTCTACTCACTACTCTGCTCACTACTCACTACTCTACTCACTACTCTACTCAGTACTCACTACTCTCCACTCACTACTCTACTCACTACTCACTACTCTACTCACTACTCACTACTCTACTCACTACTCACTACTCTCCACTCACTACTCTACTCACTACTCTACTGACTACTCTAATCACTACTCTACTCACTACTCTACTCACTACTCACTACTCTACTCACTACTCACTACTCTACTCACTACTCACTACTCTACTCACTACTCACTACTCTACTCACTACTCTACTCACTACTCACTACTCTACTCACTACTCTACTCACTACTCACTACTCTACTCACTACTCTACTCACTACTCACTACTCTACTCACTACTTTCTACTCAACTCAGTACTCTGCACTCACTACTCACTACTCTTCTCACTACTCTACTCACTACTCTACTCACTACTCACTACTCTACTCACTACTCTGCTCACTACTCACTACTCTACTCACTACTCACTACTCTCCACTCACTACTCTACTCACTACTCACTACTCTACTCACTACTTTCTACTCAACTCACTACTCTGCACTCACTACTCACTACTCTACTCACTACTCTACTCACTACTCTACTCACTATTCTGCACTCACTACTCACTACTCTACTCACTACTCTACTCACTACTCTACTCACTACTCTACTCACTGCTCTGCACTCACTACTCACTACTCTACTCACTACTCTACTCACTACTCGCTACTCTACTCACTACTCTACTCACTACTCACTACTTTACTCACTACTCTACTCACTACTCTACTCACTACTCACTACTCTGCACTCACTACTCACTACTCTACTCACTACTCACTACTCTACTCACTACTCTACTCACTACTCTACTCACTACTCACTACTCTGCACTCACTACTCACTACTCTGCACTCACTACTCTGCTCACTACTCACTACTCTACTCACTACTCTCCACTCACTACTCTACTCACTACTCACTACTCTACTCACTACTTTCTACTCACTACTCTACTCACTACTCACTACTCTGCACTCACTACTTTACTCACTACTCTACTCACCTCACTACTCTACTCACTACTCACTACTCTACTCACTACTCACTACTCTGCACTCACTACTCACTACTCACCTCACTACTCTACTCACTACTCTACTCACTACTCACTACTCTACTCACTACTCTACTCTACTCACTACTCTACTCACTACTCACTACTCTACTCACTACTCTGCACTCACTACTCACTTTTCTGCTCACTACTCACTACTCTACTCACTACTCTCCACTAACTACTCTACTCACCTCACTACTTTCTACTCACTACTCTACTCACTACTCTACTCACTACTCTACTCACTACTCACTACTCTACTCACTACTCTACTCACTACTCACTACTCTACTCACTACTCTACTCACTACTCACTACTCTACTCACTACTCACTACTCTACTCACTACTCTGCACTCACTACTCACTACTTTACTCACTACTCTACTCACTACTCTACTCACTACTCTACTCACTACTCTCTACTCTGCACTCACTACTCACTACTCTACTCACTACTCTACTCACTACTCTACTCACTACTCACTACTCTACTCACTACTCACTACTCTACTCACTACTCACCACTCTACTCACTACTCTGCACTCACTACTCACTACTCTTCTCACTACTCTACTCACTACTCTACTCACTACTCACTACTCTACTCACTACTCTGCTCACTACTCACTACTCTACTCACTACTCACTACTCTCCACTCACTACTCTACTCACTACTCACTACTCTACTCACTACTTTCTACTCAACTCACTACTCTGCACTCACTACTCACTACTCTACTCACTACTCTACTCACTACTCTACTCACTATTCTGCACTCACTACTCACTACTCTACTCACTACTCTACTCACTACTCTACTCACTACTCTACTCACTGCTCTGCACTCACTACTCACTACTCTACTTACTACTCTACTCACTACTCGCTACTCTACTCACTACTCTACTCACTACTCACTACTTTACTCACTACTCTACTCACTACTCTACTCACTACTCACTACTCTACTCACTACTCTACTCACTACTCACTACTCTATTCACTACTCTACTCACTACTCACTACTCTGCACTCACGACTCACTACTCTGCACTCACTACTCTGCTCACTACTCACTACTCTACTCACTACTCTCCACTCACTACGCTACTCACTACTCACTACTCTACTCACTTCTTTCTACTCACTACTCTACTCACTACTCACTACTCTGCACTCACTACTTTACTCACTACTCTACTCACCTCACTACTCTACTCACTACTCACTACTCTACTCACTACTCACTACTCTGCACTCACTACTCACTACTCACCTCACTACTCTACTCACTACTCACTACTCTACTCACTACTCTACTCTACTCACTACTCTACTCACTACTCACTACTCTACTCACTACTCTGCACTCACTACTCACTTTTCTGCTCACTACTCACTACTCTACTCACTACTCTCCACTCACTACTCTACTCACCTCACTACTTTCTACTCACTACTCTACTCACTACTCTACTCACTACTCACTACTCTACTCACTACTCTACTCACTACTCTACTCACTACTCACTACTCTACTCACTACTCTACTCACTACTCACTACTCTACTCACTACTCTACTCACTACTCTACTCACTACTCACTACTCTACTCACTACTCACTACTCTACTCACTACTCTGCACTCACTACTCACTACTTTACTCACTACTCTACTCACTACTCTACTCACTACTCTACTCACTACTCTCTACTCTGCACTCACTACTCACTACTCTACTCACTACTCTACTCACTACTCTACTCACTACTCACTACTCTACTCACTACTCACTACTCTACTCACTACTCTACTCACTACTCTACTCACTACTCACTACTCTATTCACTACTCTACTCACTACTCACTACTCTATTTACTACTCTACTCACTACTCACTACTCTGCACTCACTACTCACTACTCTGCACTCACTACTCTGCTCACTACTCACTACTCTACTCACTACTCTCCACTCACTACTCTACTCACTACTCACTACTCTACTCACTACTTTCTACTCACTACTCTACTCACTACTCACTACTCTGCACTCACTACTTTACTCACTACTCTACTCACCTCACTACTCTACTCACTACTCACTACTCTACTCACTACTCACTACTCTGCACTCACTACTCACTACTCACCTCACTACTCTACTCACTACTCTACTCACTACTCACTACTCTACTCACTAATCTACTCTACTCACTACTCTACTCACTACTCACTACTCTACTCACTACTCTGCACTCACTACTCACTTTTCTGCTCACTACTCACTACTCTACTCACTACTCTCCACTCACTACTCTACTCACCTCACTACTTTCTACTCACTACTCTACTCACTACTCTACTCACTACTCTACTCACTACTCACTACTCTACTCACTACTCTACTCACAACTCTACTCACTACTCACTACTCTACTCACTACTCTACTCACTACTCACTACTCTACACTCACTACTCTACTCACTACTCTACTCACTACTCACTACTCTACTCACTACTCTACTCACTACTCTACTCACTACTCACTACTCTACTCACTACTCACTACTCTACTCACTACTCTGCACTCACTACTCACTACTTTACTCACTACTCTACTCACTACTCTACTCACTACTCTACTCACTACTCTCTACTCTGCACTCACTACTCTACTCACTACTCTACTCACTACTCTACTCACTACTCACTACTCTACTCACTACTCACTACTCTACTCACTACTCACCACTCTACTCACTACTCTGCACTCACTACTCACTACTTTACTCACTACTCTACTCACTACTCTACTCACTACTCTACTCACTACTAACTACTCTGCACTCACTACTCACTACTCTACTCACTACTCTACTCACTACTCTACTCACTACTCACTACTCTACTCACTACTCTACTCACTACTCTACTCACTACTCCACTCACTACTCACTACTCTACTCACTACTCTACTCACTACTCTGCACTCACTACTCTGCACTCACTACTCTGCTCACTACTCACTACTCTACTCACTACTCTCAACTCACTACTCTACTCCCTACTCACTACTCTACTCACTACTTTCTACTCACTACTCTACTCACTACTCTACTCACTACTCTACTCACTACTCACTACTCTACTCACTACTCTACTCACTACTCTACTCACTACTCACTACTCTACTCACTACTCTACTCACTACTCACTACTCTACTCACTACTCTACTCACTACTCTACTCACTACTC
Source organism: Lissotriton vulgaris (assembly GCF_964263255.1). Lineage (NCBI taxonomy): Eukaryota > Metazoa > Chordata > Amphibia > Caudata > Salamandridae > Lissotriton > Lissotriton vulgaris. The sequence goes on along the minus strand of NW_028244255.1, from coordinate 71,891 downwards.
ACTACTCTACTCACTACTCACTACTCTACTCACTACTCTGCACTCACTACTCACTACTTTACTCACTACTCTACTCACTACTCTACTCACTACTCTACTCACTACTCTCTACTCTGCACTCACTACTCTACTCACTACTCTACTCACTACTCACTACTCTACTCACTACTCACTACTCTACTCACTACTCACCACTCTACTCACTACTCTGCACTCACTACTCACTACTTTACTCACTACTCTACTCACTACTCTACTCACTACTCTACTCACTACTCACTACTCTGCACTCACTACTCACTACTCTACTCACTACTCTACTCACTACTCTACTCACTACTCACTACTCTACTCACTACTCTACTCAATACTCTACTCACTACTCCACTCACTACTCACTACTCTACTCACTACTCTACTCACTACTCTGCACTCACTACTCTGCACTCACTACTCTGCTCACTACTCACTACTCTACTCACTACTCTCAACTCACTACTCTACTCCCTACTCACTACTCTACTCACTACTTTCTACTCACTACTCTACTCACTACTCTACTCACTACTCTGCACTCACTACTCTACTCACCTCACTACTCTACTCACTACTCTACTCACTACTCACTACTCTACTCACTACTCACTACTCTGCACTCACTACTCACCTCAATACTCTACTCACTACTCTACTCACTATTTACTCACTACTCACTACTCTACTCACTACTCACTACTCTACTCACTACTCTGCACTCACTACTCACTATTCTGCTCACTACTCACTACTCACTATTCTGCTCACTACTCACTACTCTACTCTACTCACTACTCACTACTCTCCACTCACCTCACTACTTTCTACTCACTCTACTCACTACTCACTACTCTACTCACTACTTTACTCACTACTCTACTCACTACTCACTGCTCTACTCACTACTCTACTCACTACTCTACTCACTACTCACTACTCTGCACTCACTACTCTACTCATTACTCACTACTCTACACTCACTACTCACTAATCTGCACTCACTACTCTACTCACTACTCTACTCACTACTCTACTCACTACTCACTACTCTGCACTCACTACTCACTACTCTACTCACTACTCTGCACTCACTACTCACTACTCTGCACTCACTACTCTGCACTCACTACTCACTACTCTGCAATCACTACTCTGCACTCACTACTCACTACTCTGCACACTCACTCTGCACTCACTACTCACTACTCTGCACACTCACTCTGCACTCACATTGTTGTGTGTTACCGAGTAACAGCGCTTTCCAACACAATGTCTTGACTTGACCCACGCGAGGCAAAATCCCAGGAACCTCTTTGTTCCCTGTCAATCTGAGAAAATCTATTTTTAAAATGGGATGCTTTCAGGGACCCACTGTGTTGGGGTGAAAACGGTGGGAAACTATTTCACAAACAGCTGAAATTGAGGTTTCAGATGTGCAATCACTTTGGAATCAATCAGGTTCCCGACGAAATTGTGAATCAGGAGTTCAAAAGTTCAAGAGCGGCCCTCTTTCTGAGACACAATGGCAAAAGCACCGATTTCCTAACTACACGGGCAGAATACCAACAAGTAAACCATTTCTCTGTGAAATGTGTAAATCTCCAAAACACCTTCACCTGCTGCTCCTATCTCCACGAGACGACCACCGGGGTGTTCTGCCAGCACCATGCTCGGCTGAGCCCATTCATTCAGACCAGAGAGCTGCTTACCGCGCACAAAGGGCCCCTTGGTGCTGGCAACCTCCAGCAGCCGCTCCAACGGTGGCAATTTGCTTCGTGCCAGGAAATCCCAAATCCCAAAGTGATGACTTTCGAGTTTCTTGGGATGCGAGCGAGCTCTGCTCACAAGCGCTGCTAATTAGGATGTGCAACGTTGCGTGCACGCATGGGGCGCGAGGAGCTGTGGTGTGCCAGGCGGGGAATCGAACCCGTCGCACAAACACACGCTCCTGTGAAAGCCTCCTGCTGAGACGGCCCGGGGTGCACCTCTCGCGCCCGTCTCGCACTCAGTGTTTCTCATCTTCGCGGATCTACCCTGCTCCTAGTCTGGAAGCACTTGCACCGCTCAGACCATCTGGATTGCATTACATGGGCACTCTGACAGCTCGTAATTAAGATTAATAAGTCGCTTGTGCGCGTAACCACACAGAAAATGCCATGAAAATGAAAAAAATGGCGGACGAAAAGTAAATATAGCCTATCACGTCAAGGCTACTAAATAGGCAGCACAGCGCAGACGAATCACTAGGCAGATGACATAAACAACGCGCGCGCACTAAAGAATGTTGCAGCCCGGACCCCTAAAGAAACTTTTTTTTTTTTTTTTATAACATAAGAGCTCAGAGCTCCGCCTCCCCTGCTGACGCAGGGTTGACGTAGGCCGAGCCCTAAAAAGGACTATAGAGCTGACTTTAAAACAGGAGACAGAAGGGCTGCAATGAAAGCACTGGAATGCATATGTAGAGCTGTGTGTTTTACCAAACAACACTGAAGTAAGACTATAATGGCATAGCCCACCGACACATATGGCAGGCTAGATCCTACAAAAGCCAAGAATAACAGGTATTTCAATCTGAGCCTTGTGTTTCCTTTCAGTAAGTTTCACTGGCACAAAGAAAAAAAAGGAATGCGTTAGGTTGATTAATAAATACAGCAATAACAGAGGGAGCTGTCGCTTTTGGTCCCGAACACAGAGGGAGGTCAATGCCTAGAGCGTGAAATAGCAAGCTAAGATTAAATACAAAGGCCTGTTAGTGGGGAAGAGGGGCAGAAGGTTGTTTATTAACAAGAAGAGAGAAACCTATCATTATGTTTGTCTTGCATGAAAGAGAAAGACGCAGCGAATAAACACATGAATCAGTAAAAGAAATGATTTGCATTCCCTTCACTTGGAAACAAAAAGTAAGCATTCATGAGATTAAACAAGTGTGGGGGGTAATAATCATGTTCCATAAAAAGCAATAACGACGATCCTTATACTTTAATTCGAAAAAAATAAATTACAATACCTCTTTTTCAATTCACTTTCGCTATATATCATACATTGTTACTAGGTTGTAGTTTTAACACCAAATAGAACATTTTAACACAATTCAGCCTATATATATCTTCACCACGGGGTTTCCACATAGTAATATAGGGCCTTCATGTGTTCTTTCTTTTTTTTTTTCTCTCTTTTTCTTTTTTCTTTTTTTTTTTTGTCCTCATTTGCCATAACCTCTTTCCATAAAGAAAAGCCGACCACCATGCGTGTCCTACCTTGAGAGACAGACAGATCTTTTATCTCTTATGTCCCCACTTACCCAGACATGATTTATTTGTTGGCGGAAGACCAAATCACAAAGATGGATCAGAGGGGGGGAGGGGCGAAACCTTACTACTCCATCAAAGGTGTTTCACCTGAAGGACCCATAGTTTCGTTTCAGAGGGGGCAACGTCCCGAGGTCCCTGGAGTATAGTAGGCATAATCATAGGACCCGGGGAAAAAAAACCCGGGACTCCTATCTCCAGTGAACCAACAAGTCCCAAAAAGCCAGATTTCTTTTACTGCAGGATCTGGCCAAGTCTACCTTCGAGGTTTCATATAACGACATTAGCCAGGCTGCATGTGATGGAGCATTAGGATCCTCCCAATATTTGCAGATTTGTCGTCTTGCCAAAATAATAGAGTAAGTAAAAGAGAAGGGTCTTTGCTTCGCCGGTTACACTTTCATCTAACCCAAAGATCATTAATGGAAGAGTGATGTTCAATGGTGTGTTTAATATAGACTCCAGGGTGACCTTTACTTCTTCACAAAAAAGCATAATAGCGAGACAGTCCTTAAACATATGTATGTCTGACGCTGCCGCGAGGTTACACTTGTTGCACTTCTTTCCCAGGAGGAATTTTGAGAGCCTTAGGCGGGAGAGATAAGCGCGATGTAAAGTAAACAAATGGTTGCGTCTCAGCCAAGCTGGTTTAACTGTTCTGTAAAGCAAAGTGAAGGATCTCATCCATAAATCCTCGCACTGAAAGCCCAATTCATTTCCCCAAAGCTCGTCTGGCAGAGTAAAATCCCCATCGGCCTCCTCCACTATATTCCAATACCAAGTTGCCACCTCTTTACCTCCCTCTCGCATTTCTACCAGCTGTTGTTGCAAATAACTGTGTTTCCCCAGTTGAACACCCCTCCTGCCTACTGCTCGGGCACAACTGTCCAACTGTATGAATTTAAATCTGGATAGAGCCGGGCCTACCCTGTCCCGCAACACTTCCCAATCTTGTAACCTCCCATCGACCAATAACTCTCCAATAACTCTCCCCATCTGGTAATCCCGGCCTCCATTAAGGGGGTTGCAAGACTATCCTGCAAGCATGGTGGCTGCCCTGGAGAATCCCACAACGGGGCAAAATTTGAAAAGTAAGGAAGCCCTACTTTCTTTCTAATCTGCACCCAAGATATTGCGGCCGACTGTAGGGTCTTTAATCTCACTCTCTTGAATAATTTCTGACCTCCAAACTTAAATAGAAATCCATCAGGTGGAATGTCCGCTTCCGCTAGCATGGCCCTAAACATTACCACCATGGAGGAGCTTGATGGAGTTTTCAGGAGCATCCTGGAATAAGTCAGCTGAAATGCCCAAGCATAATACAACAAGTCTGGTAATGCCAACCCTCCCTTCTCCCTCCTCCTTCTTAACTTCTTCCAGGCCAGCCTAGATGTTTTATAGTTCCATACGAAGGAATTCATCTTACGCTGGCATTTTTCCAGTTTTTTAACATCAAAAACCAAGGGTATGGCGTTAAAAATAAAAGTAAACTTTGGGAGAATGCAAATTTTAACTAGATTTGTTCTCCAAAGAATAGAAAGTGGGAGAAAAGCCCAGGATTTTAGAAGTTTCCTACATTCAATGGCAACTCGATCTAAGTTGGCCTGTACTATATTACCTATTTCTTGGGTGATTCGTATTCCAAGATATCTCATAGATGTTGCCACTTTTAACTGTGAGTTGGGGATATTCCACATCATGATCTCCATTTTACTAGCATTGATATCATAACCCGAGATTCGCCCAAACTCCTCTGCCTTTTTGATTACCACGGGGAAAGGTCTGTCCGGATCAGACGTATAGATAAGGATGTCATCTGCTACCCGCTTCTCCCATCCCCCAAATACAAATGAGGGAATGTCCTCTTCTTCTCTCAATACTTGAGCAAACGCTTCGATTTACAAGTTAAATAAGAGGGGGAGAGCGGACAGCCTTGCCTGGTACCTCTAGTGATATTATAGGGGTCTGTTAAGGCACCATTAACCAACAGTCTGGTCCGTGGGGTCCTGTACAACAGTTCAATAACCCGGCAGAAAACCTCGCCCAACCCAAACCTTTTCATCACCACTGCCAGATAGGGCCAATTGACCCTATCAAAAGCCTTGGTGGCCTCAAGAGTAAGAGTGGCCAATGGGAGAGAAAAGGTGGAAGCGATATCAATTGCGCCCGCCAAATCTCGGGTGTGATCTGCCAACTGACGCCCCTTTGGTCCGGATGGATTATTGAACCAATTACGTCCCCCAATCTAGTTGCCAAAATAGATGTAAACATTTTGTAATCCTTATTTAGGAGAGAAATTGGTCGATAGGAACCACACTCCAACGGGGTTTTGCCTGGCTTGGGGATCAACACGATTGTGGCTTCATTCCAAGAATCTGGGGGAACCTCCCCCCTCCAGAGAATGCTGTTAAATAGGGCCATCATTGATGGAACTATGGCTGAACTTAACCCCCGATAAAGTTCTCTAGGTAACCCATCAGGGCCAGCCGCTTTTCCCTTCTTTAGATGACCAATAGCTTTCCCCACCTCCTCCTCTGATAGTTCCCTCTCCAGATGGCCCCTCTGTGCTGCTAGAAGGGTTGGTAAGGCAACCATGTCTAACCAATTTTCCCTAGCCTCTGGATCGTTCGTGGCCTCCTCCTTATATATTTCCTGAAAAAATTCTTGAAAAGCAATCCCTATCTCCCGGTCCGAGGTCCTAGAAGCAGCCTCCCCTTCTAGTTTAATCTAGGACCTTCCCAGCGGCTTCCCTGAATTCAAAGTGGGAGATTTTGCTCGCCTCCCACCTCTTGACTAACCTTTCCTGTAGTATTTTTTCTAGCTGATTTCTCAGCTAGACCCGTTTTTCTGTTTCTTCTGCTGAAGCCATCACGGAGCCAAGCTTTTGATCTAATTGAACCAGCTCCTGCTCAAGATTTTTGATTATCTCCCGTTACATTCTTCGTCTATGCGAGGCTCTATTAGTTATACAGCCTCTCATGTAGGCCTTCATGGCGTCCCAGACCGTTGCGATCTCCGCGGAATCCAAATTTGATTAAAAAAAAAACTTTACCTCGACTAACAAGAAGCTTATTTCCTCCTCCTCCAAAAGAATCGTACGGTAAAAGGACCAGGAGGAGGCTATTTTCTGCTTACCAATCATAAGGTCAAATACAATTGCCGAATGATCTGACAGATGTGAGGGAAGGTAGACTAACTTCGTCAGCGAGTCTTTTAGACAATAACTAAAAAAAGCATAATCAATTTGCGACTTATGTTTATATTTAAAGTTGTGAAATGAGACCCCCAATTTATATCCTGCCCTTTCCCTCCATACATCCGCAAGACCCAGCTGTTCCATTATATCTACCAGGGTTTGCCTTGATTTTGATAATGTAAGGGCTCTTGACTTAGATGATTTGTCCAGTTTAGGGTTGAGTACTATATTAAAGTCCCCAACCCAAATAACGGGATCCGGAGAAACTATGAGGTGGTTCTGAATTGCTTTCAAGTAAGAGGGGTCATCTTGATTTGGCCCATAATACCCCACAATCGTGTAAGTCACATCATTAAATAAGATTCTTGAGATGAGCCATCTCCCGCTATGATCCTCTTTATATTCCAGGACTTGAGCTTTAGCCATTTAAAAAAAAATTATAAGAATCCCTCTTATGTTTGCGTTGTGATCCGTGCAGATAAACTCATCCACCCATTTCTGCTTCTTTAACATGTCACAGACCTCTACTTTGAGTAGATGCGTCTCCTGAATGACAATGACCTGCGCGGGAGAGTCCCTCAGATATTGTAAAATTCCTTACCTTCTACTCCTCACTCGCAGGCCATTAACATTCCAGGATAAAAACTATAACAGGATCATCTAAATTTCACCTTTTCCACCTTCCCTTCTCCCCAGCCTTGGAAACTTCTTTACAGAGACCTGATACATTACGTGCATCTGGTAATAGAGACTTATAGAACATTTTCAAACGACTAGTCATTACGAGGTCTGACTCGTGAGGAATTTTATTATTTTTCCCACTTCCCCCCAGTGCCCCCTGCCTCCCCCCCCCCCCACCCCTGGAAAACCCTTCCTTACTTACACTAGCCTGATGTATGGCCAGATGTACGTCCTCCCACCCTCCCTCTCCCTCCTACCCTGTTTTGCTGCATGTTTTGTGATCAATACAAGTGCAAGTACCGGTTAACACCCTTAACTGCTAAAGGAAGCTCCCCTATTAGTGTAACAGTGCTATACCTATTGAGCCACCTATTGAGGCCTTTCTCTGTTTTTTACTTTTTCCCCATGCTTTATTTCTTTGTTTATATATATACTAGCAGCCCGTCCCGACGTTGTCCGGGTATGAATTGCTGCCGGCCAGTAGTATATTGTTTTGTAGGATTTCGTTTTGATAGCATTTCTTATCTGTGACAGGCCTGTGAAACGCTCCGATTGACAGTGCACTGCTGATGCACTTAAGAGTGCGCGTTCAGTAGTGTGTAACTCGAGTTTCCCTACTTTATTTTTCCTTGCAATATTATATAGCGCGAACTCGACAACATGGCATGAGCACAATTTACATTACAGAAGAACACATTCATTTGTGGTAGGCACGGGGAGACAAAGCGATTTGCCTGGAATCACAGGATGTTGAGCTGATGCCGAGATTCGAACGTAGCTCCCCAGCTCTAAAGTTCGCAATTCTAGAACTTATGGCGGGAAGTGTGTCTAAAAGTGTATGTCGGTGCTGGCCATCAATGAGAGAGACCTGTGCATTTTAAAAATGGGTGAAAAAATATGAGTATGTTGCTGGAGATGTGGGCCGCCGTGCCACCAATGTACTTACCGGGGAGGGTAAACACCCATTATTACGCAGCTTTCTTTCCGCATACCATCACTCCACATACTTTCATTACGAAAGTACCATGACTCCGCAATGCCATTATAACGCATGGCATTACATTTTATATGCTTTTACCACGCATACATTTAAAAAGAAATTCGTTGTAAATGCCTGAATGGTAAAAGCATGTTTTTTTTTAATGTTTGGATAAGGTAAGTATGGGTATAGGGGTATATGGTTTGTGGTACTGAGGTATATGTTTTGGGGTGTTTGGGTATTTTAAGGGTTCAGATATAGTTTTGGGTTATGGGGTACAGGGGAAGTTTTAGGGTTTAGGGAGAGGTATGGGTTTTGGGGTACAGGGGTATTTTTAGGGTTCAGGGTTAGGTTTGGGTTTTGAGGTACAGGGGTATTTTAAGGGTTCAGGGCTAGGTTTGGGTTTGGGGGTACAGGGGTATTGTTAGGGTTCAGGGCTAGGTTTTGGGGTACAGGGGTATTTAGGGTTCAGGAGTAGGTTTGGGTTTTGGGGTACAGGGTTATTTTTAGGGTTCAGGGCTAGGTTTGGGTTTTGGGGTACAGGGGTATTTTTAGGATTCATGGATAGGTTTGGGTTTTGGGGTACAGGGGTATTTTAAGGGTTCAGGGGTAGGTTTGGGTTTTGGGGTACAGTGGTATTTTTAGGGTTCAGGGCTAGGTTTGGGGTTTGGGGTACAGGGGTATTTTTAGGGTTCAGGGGTAGGTTTGGGTTTTGAGGTACAGGGGTATTTATAGGGTTCAAGGCTAGGTTTGGGTTTTGGGGTACAGGGGTATTTTTAGGGTTTAGGGATAGGTTTGGGTTTTGGGGTACAGGGTATATTTATGGGGTTAAGATGGGTTAGTGTTTAAGGGTATTGGGGTATTTTAAGGAGTAAGGGTGGGTTATGATTATGTGGTGCAGGGGTATTTAAAGGGAGCAGGGTGGGATTAGCACACAATATGAGAAACGGCATGAAGGGCGGAACGTACCACCCGCCCCCAGCGATTGTCACACCCCCCAGCACACGCCCACAGCACAACGCAGACACGCCCACAAGTGACTACTTTGTTGGCAAGGTTCTTTTACCTTTTAAATGTATATGGTGGGCGTCTGCATAGCCTATGTCCTTCTGCTGCAACTGCCCTTTCCAACGCTGTATTGGGTGTTGTGATTGGTGCTGTGGTTCCTGAGATTACCCGCCTCAAAGGTTTGGGCTCTCTCTTTATTATATTAGTATGGATGGATATATATATATATATATATATATATATATATATATATATATATATATATATATATATATATATATATATATACATATATATATATATTTATTTTTTGGTCTATTTTTCCCAACACCCGGTTTTATTCCCCCTTTTTTTAATTATTTTTTTTAATTTGTTTATTTCCTTATATATACTTCTTTTTTTATTTGAAATCTAGATTCTCATTCTAGAATCCTTGGACACATTGGGTGCATTACAGTGGGTCAATTGGAGGTGCTAGAAATGTAAGACCTGATCTCTATCTCCGCCCACTAACGTTTAGCATATATAAACAACCAGGTAGATTGGTGTAATGACCGACTTTTTCGGCCCTCTTTGGAGGGAGAATGATGGAAGATGACTCCAGCCTATTACCCTTTTAGTACAGGGATTAGGACTATAAACAGGACTTATCCATGAGGCACAGTAGTGCATTTTCGTACCCTTTTCTTTAGATCAGGGCTTATAAATTTAAGTTAGGGGATAGATTCATTAGTATTAGTGATGATCCGTCCTTTTGCAAGAGTGTTAGTATACCTTCTATGGAGTTATGCTTATTTCGGGCCTTGCAGGCCTCAAACGGGACAGACTCCATTTTTGCTTTCTGCCCAGCAGCTTGAGAGGCTTTCTAGGTCAATTGTAATGTTTTAGTTTCGAGGTGTTGTTCGCTTGGAGAGAACCGGCTCAGGCTGGCCCTTATCGAAAGACTGTATTTTTCTCCACTCCGAAGACACAACTTCAGGCCGGCCGGCTGGGAACGTGTCCTTGGTACGGGGAGGTACAAGAATTTGGTGGGCGGCAGGTTACTGGCCGTAACTTTCCATGAAGGGACAGGCTTCGATATTAGCGAAAGTGTTAGGCAATGAGTCAGTCAGTCTGTAGGCGGCTACTAGCCGTTAGCATCTATGCCATTAATTATTTCCAGGCAGACAGTCGCCATTTTTGAAGTCCGAGAAAGATCAAGAAACTGAGACTCTCTGAGAAAGACTGAAGGAGAAGGAGAAGTAGCGCAGAGAGATCAGAGACAGAGAGAGAGAGAGAGACAGCAGCTAATAACGAGAGAGGTTCCAGTGACTTGGAGGGAAGCAGAGGTGATCGAGCATAGCGGTGCAGACGTGTACTCGTGACTGCTAAGGTGTGATTCCGAGACGAGCCAAGACACAGACGAGAAGGGAACCTAGATGACTGCCGAACCCCGACTTCACGTTAATCAGGTGACCTCCGCCCTTTCCCTTATAGAGTGCACATTCTAACCTTTTACTTTCCTTTGCAGAATATATATATACTATCGTGTAGTATTGTGTTTATAATTATTGTAATAAAAATACCCCAGTTCTTAGTGAACCGACATGTGCCTTGTATTCTTGTTCAATCAGGGTAACCTGGTCTTCTAGTCAGACATTGTTTGCATGAACGGATGCGAATCCCGATCAGGTAAGAAGTGACTGAGCAATGAGGGAGAGAGGGAACGTTTGATGCCAAGAGCAGAAGGTACATATTTCAATTTGGAGAGCCGTACTAAATTCTATTATCGTAGTTCTATCCTGAGTAGACAATGAGAGATTTCTTCGATAGATGTTCATAGGAAAGTGATCGTCGTTTCTACGCGGCGTTAATGAGAGCACCGGGGGGACACGGTGTGTAGGTCCGCTGGATTGTGGACCGGATGAATGAATGAGAGCACAGGGGGTATACGGTGTTTAGATCCGCCGGATTGTGGATCGTATGAATAAATGAATGAGAGCACCGGGGGGACACGGTGTGTAGGTCCGCCGGATTGTGGACCGGATGAATGAATGAGAGCACTGGGACTGCAGGCCCGTGTGTAGGCACGCCGGATTGCGTGTCGAGTTAGCACTGATGGTGATCAGTGTGTAAGGGTACATAATCAGACCTGCCCCAGGGTAGATTAGTCTGGGCCTAAGTGGCCACAAGACTGATTGGTATGAATGGGATATTGTAGAAAATCTATGCATGTTTATTGCTATTTGCCCATTCCTTAGGTACGAAATGTATATACATATATCTATACCCATTGTAAATAGGTTCTAAGGAGGGAGGTGATTACGTTCCGACTGGGTTAGAGGGGCTCCTAGGAGCTGATTCCATCTGGTCCAGAAATCCGGTCGTTACATCTGGCGTCACAAACTGTTTACGAAGCCTGTGTGCGCTGTATTGTTTTGATCTTGTTGGTTTGCGCTCGGCTCGTACGTATTTTCTTTGTTTATAATTGTGTATATATTTTTTGTGTGTCAAAATGTTTTCGAAAAAATCGAAATCTACTTTCAAATTGCCTGTTGACATTCCCGGCTGGGAATCAACGCCTTACGAGGCCTTGGCCCGTGAGTGGGCCGATTCTACTGGTTTGAGTGAGAATTGGACTTCTTGTTTGGTGCAGGCGGAGCCTGCTGATGTAGTTTCTTGCTTGCAAAAAGCTCCTGTAGTGAAGGGTGATGAGCTTCCTATTTTAGGACGCAGGGGTTGGATTGTGCTAACTGCATACAGAATGCTTCATGAGAAGTTTCTTAAATTGCAGAAGCGGTTTGTGGATATGGAAGAAAAGTTTGTTGAAGTGCAGAATGCGCATACTCTTTTGCGATGTCAGAATAAATTGCTTGCCGACAAACTTGAGACTTATCAAACTATAGCCGAAAGGGCTGCAGTGCGCATTGCGAAATATAAATACAGACACCGTCGTGGTCGTGTGTCCACATGGAAAGTGCGTCTAGTCGTGGCGAAAGCCGGACTGGATTGGAACCCCGACGAGTGGGATGGTAATATCTGGGATTCGAATGATTCTGGCTCCTCGGCTGAGGAGGGTGACAAGCGCGAGTCTTCTCGCTCCGGACGTGATTGTAAATCTGCTTCTTGTGACAAAGACGATACTTCTAGCGACCGTGGTCGCTCTTCCCATTCTGGTGACGTATCTCGCCCTGATTGTTCTTCTAAATCTAAGGACAGGGCTTCTTCGGAGGCTCTTCCGGAGGTTTCTGCTCACCCTGTGTTTCGACGCAAATTACAACAGGCTCCTGGTATGCCGAATGGTATTCATTTGGATAGTATTGAAGATTTTACTCAACAGGAGGTTAGTGACATTTTACAATGATTTCGACAACGGCCCGGTGAAACTTTGCTTACATGGATGGTGCGCCTTTATGAACTGGGTGCTGATGGTATCATGCTTGATGCTGGTGATTGTTTACGATTTTGCACTTTGAGTTCCGATTCTACTGTACAAGATCATTTTCGGAATTATAATGGTGCTGGCCAAATTAGTTTGCTCCAGCTTGCGAATGATGGCTGTAATCATAAATACCCTATTGAATCTGATTGGCCTGTCAATGACAAGCCGTGGTACACTTTGCGCGATGCGTCTCAACGTTTGAAAGAGGAAGTGATGAAGACTGCGATTTTTCTCAGTACTTCTGACAGATTGTTGGACGGTCTTTTAACATCTTCTGTACGCAATCGCATTATCCGTTCTTCCCCTGTTGCTTATAAGCAAGTTATGATGACTTTGTTAATCAATCAGACTGGCAATCCTTTATCTATGGTGCTTGAATCTGTTCGTCAGCTCGGTAAGTTGGGTGAATGGTTTAAACCTGAGAGACAGTCCAGACCCGAAGCTCGTACTCCTGGTGAGTTTAAATTCTCTAGACGTGATATGTTTCTGGCACTATTGGCTGATAGTGTGAAAAGGGAGGACATTGACGGCGAACCTAATAATCGCTTATGGGAGATGTTTCGTAAGCTTGGTTTGGATCGGAAGGAGGGTGCCCGTCGTGTGCGAAAGAATGATTGTGACCATGGTTATTCTGATGACAGTGGTGATGAGAGGCGTCGTGTGGATTCTGATCGCCGTGATGACCGGCGCTGTGAATGTGATGTGTCCCCTCGTCGTGAAAATGTGAGAGCGAGAGAGGGGGAAAAAGAAAGGGGGAGAGTTGATCGTGTTTCCAACAGATATAGAGATGAAAGAGGTTATTCCCCTGAGTTGAGAAGAAGGGTTACATGAGCGAGTGGCGCAGGCGCCATCTAACGATACTGGAAGTGATTGCTCTGCACCTATAGTGCGGGAATCTCCTGTCAAGTGGGGTAAGCCATTTGATGATTTGTCCGCGGAGGACAGAAAACATGTGTGGTTTACGGATGGTTCAGCGAGGTTCATTGGTGAGAAACGGCATTGGAAAGCAGTGTCCTATAACCTGATCACGCAGAAATTACTGAGTACAACTGGTGACGGAAAGAGTAGTCAATATGCTGAATTGTATGCAGTTTACCAAGTTTTGAAACAGGAACTACCAGGCACATGTCATGTTTTCACTGATTCCTGGTCCACTGCTAATGGACTGGCGGCATGGTTACCAACTTGGCATTCTCATAATTGGTAATTGCATTCAAAAGAATTGTGGGGAAAAGAACTATGGCAAGAAATTTGGGAAATGCTCCCACAGAGTACTGTGACAATCTTTCATGTGGATGCTCATACCCCGATAGACTCCATTGACAAATTCTTTCATAACATTGCAGATGAAAAGTCTAAAATTGCTGAGGCAGTGGTGGAAATGCCAGATTCTGATTTGGCGGGATTGGCGAAATGGGCCCACCAGAAAGCAGGACATTTTGGAGAGAGAGCCACTAGCAGGTGGGCTGCCGATCGTGGAATTCATATTCCTTTAAATTACATTAAAGATATCATTCTGCATTGTCCTATCTGTCAACATTCTAGAAAGAGAAAAGTGCCTCATATTGTTAAAGGCCATTTACATCAAGGAAAATTGCCCGCTCAAATTTGGCAAATTGATTATATTGGCCCGCTCCCTATGAGCAAAAATTGTCAGTATATTTGTACCGCTGTTGATATTTATAGTGGCCTTTTGGTTGCTTTCCCTTGCAAACAAGCTACCCAAATCAATACCATTAAAACATTGGAATTACTCATATTATATTACGGTGTTCCATTTCAAATTCAATCTGATAATGCATCCCATTTCCGTGGAAGATTGGTGCAGGAATTCTGTGTGGAGAATAACATTGAATGGGTGTTTCACATTCCATATTATCCGCAGGCTTCGGGCCTTATTGAGAGAATGAATGGTTTGCTAAAGGAACAATTACGAAAGTTAACTGATGTACACTATAGGAACTGGAGGGACTTTCTACTCCAGGCATTGCTAATTCTGAATAATCGTCCCTTGTTGCATGCTGAATCTCCTTTAATGCGTTTGTTTCCTCCAAATGTTGATGCAAAGCCCAACACCATTGGTAATACTGTTATGTATTGGGAAATTACCCCCGGAGCTTTGGCTCCTTGCAGAGCAACCCCAGGTTCCGCAGGCTTGGACCTGCATGCTATGAATGATGCTGTCCTTAAGAGCAGAGACCGAATAATTGTTGAAACAGGCGTTGGTGTCTGTATACCAGCTGGAAGTTTTGGACTGATTGCCCCTAGATCGGGCCTTGCTTTAAAAAGTGTTCAAGTACTCGGAGGAGTGATTGACAGTGATTATCAGGGAGAGATTAAGGTTCTCCTGCTGAATAGCAGTGAGATTGATCTATCGATTCAGAAATCTGACTGTGTTGCTCAGTTGCTAATTATGCCTGTTTTCAGTGGAGAGATTAAGAAAGGCGTTGCCCCGACTTTGCTAACAGTACGAGGCCAAAAAGGCTTCGGGTCTTCCGATAACCCGGGAGCGAAAATATGGGTGCAATCACCTAAACATCCCCCTGAACAGGCTGAAGTCATTGCGACCGGTCATGATAATACCATTTTGGTAATGAGACCAGGGAAAGATAGCTGGGAAGCTGTCCCGGCTGACAAATGTTATTTACGTGAATGAATAATGCCTGTATTTGATTTTCTTTCAGATCATTCTCTGGACTGCTGCTGCAGGATGTGCCGGCGTTGGACTCTTTTTGGTCTACTACGCCAGGAGAGGAGAGAACCCACAGACCCGAGTTCCGCGTTCCTTCGCTGCGTAGGATTCCTCATCGAACTTTTGGATCACCCTTGCTAAACGGGTCACTAACTCTCCGCATTTCTGCCTTACCCCTATGCGTTCTGTGACTGACATCTTAGCGACCTGCTTAGTTGCCGTCCCTGCCTCCACTGAAACGTTGCGGCACATTTTCAATATATCGAATGCCCGAAACAATATTATTCTGGGCGATTTCGCAGCCCACAAATTTTGTCCTTTGTGTACTGTTCTTTCAGACTCCATTCCCCCGATTCATTCCCAAATTACTACCTACAATATCACGCAAGGTGATTTATGCTTTATTTTGACCTGTGATCCTAAAGCAATTACTGAATGTGTCAGATTGAAGTTGAATGCTGCCACTTCTTTTTCAGCTCATCAACGTTTGCTATGCTTACAAAGACTCCCGTCTTCATGTATTTCTGTTAAAAATAATATGACATGCAAACGTGTCTTAGTTGCTCCTAGCCATTACCGTACGATGTTGTTACCCTCTGGTTGGTTATTTTCCTGCGGGAATTCCTCCTGGCCCTATATTCCTGCAAATATTTCCGGCGGCCCATGTGCTATCACCAGACTGAGTTTATTGATGTTTTCTTCACATCCCAATACCCATTCCCGTGTAGTCCATGATTCTATGATGTTACATGAGGACTGTGATTCTTCCCTTCATCTTTATTCTAAATCTGAATATCTGAGTTTAGCTATTTCTATTATTGGTGTTCCGGCGTTGGCAGTTTACAACGCCAAGTCCATTGGTAAAATGGCCTGTTGGATGGTAAAATCGATTAATCAAACCTCTACCATTCTATCTGACATGTTATTAGATGCCCAGGGTGAACGCAGAGCAATTCTGCAGAACCGCGCAGCCATCGACTTCCTCTTGTTAAAGCATGGACATGATTGTTCTGACTTTGAGGGTCTTTGCTGCTTCAACTTATCCGACCACACCAAATCTATTCAAGCCCATATTGACAAACTTCACGACTTGACTGCAGAAGTTAGAAAACATATTGATCAGGGCTGGTTTGACTGGCTCTTCAATTGGTTACCTGACTTACATTCTCTACGACAGATTTTAGGGGGTATTATGATTTCTATCTGTATTTTAGTAGCCATTTGCTGCTTTGTTCAGTGCATTCCTTCTCTACTCCAATACTATAGATTTGGCAAGAGAAATAGATCGGTTAATTTTGTTTCTTATTATTCTTCCACTGATGTTAGTTCCATATAGAACATGGTTAATAGACTGGAGTCAAGGGTGAAGTGTAATGACCGACTTTTTCGGCCCTCTTTGGAGGGAGAATGATGGAAGATGACTCCAGCCTATTACCCTTTTAGTACAGGGATTAGGACAATAAACAGGACTTATCCATGAGGCACAGTAGTGCATTTTCGTACCCTTTTCTTTAGATCAGGGCTTGTAAATTTAAGTTAGGGGATAGATTCATTAGTATTAGTGATGATCCGTCCTTTTGCAAGAGTGTTAGTATACCTTCTATGGAGTTATGCTTATTTCGGGCCTTGTAGGCCTCAAACGGGACAGACTCCATTTTTGCTTTCTGCCCGGCAGCTTGAGAGGCTTTCTTGGTCAAGTGTAATGTTTTAGTTTCGAGGTGTTGTTCGCTTGGAGAGAACCGGCTCAGGCTGGCCCTTATCGAAAGACTGTATTTTTCTCCACTCCGAAGACACAACTTCAGGCCGGCCGGCTGGGAACGTGTCCTTGGTACGGGGAGGTACAAGAATTTGGTGGGCGGCAGGTTACTGGCTGTAACTTTCCATGAAGGGACAGGCTTCGATATTAGCGAACGTGTTAGGCAATGAGTCAGTCAGTCTGTAGGCGGCTACTAGCCGTTAGCATCTATGCCATTAATTATTTCCAGGCAGACAGTCGCCATTTTTGAAGTCCGAGAAAGATCATGAAACTGAGACTCTCTGAGAAAGACTGAAGGAGAAGGAGAAGTAGCGTAGAGAGATCAGAGACAGAGAGAGAGAGAGAGACAGCAGCTAATAACGAGAGAGGTTCCAGTGACTTGGAGGGAAGCAGAGGAGATCGAGCATAGCGGTGCAGACGTGTACTCGTGACTGCTAAGGTGTGATTCCGAGACGAGCCAAGACACAGACGAGAAGGGAACCTAGATGACTGCCGAACCCCGACTTCACGTTAATCAGGTGACCTCCGCCCTTTCCCTTATAGAGTGCACATTCTAACCTTTTACTTTCCTTTGCAGAATATATATATACTATCGTGTAGTATTGTGTTTATAATTATTGTAATAAAAATACCCCAGTTCTTAGTGAACCAACATGTGCCTTGTATTCTTGTTCAATCAGGGTAACCTGTTCTTCTAGTCAGACATTGTTTGCATGAACGGATGCGAATCCCGATCAGGTAAGAAGTGACTGAGCAATGAGGGAGAGAGGGAACGTTTGATGCCAAGAGCAGAAGGTACATATTTCAATTTGGAGAGCCGTACTAAATTCTATTATCGTAGTTCTATCCTGAGTAGACAATGAGAGATTTCTTCCATAGGTGTTCATAGGAAAGTGATCGTCGTTTCTACGCGGCGTTAATGAGAGCACCGGGGGGACACGGTGTGTAGGTCCGCTGGATTGTGGACCGGATGAATGAATGAGAGCACCGGGGGGATACGGTGTTTAGATCCGCCGGATTGTGGATCGTATGAATAAATGAATGAGAGCACCGGGGGGACACGGTGTGTAGGTCCGCCGGATTGTGGACCGGATGAATGAATGAGAGCACTGGGACTGCAGGCCCGTGTGTAGGCACGCCGGATTGCGTGTCGAGTGAGCACTGATGGTGATCAGTGTGTAAGGGTACATAATCAGACCTGCCCCAGGGTAGATTAGTCTGGGCCTAAGTGACCGCGAGACTGATTGGTATGAATAGGATATTGTAGAAAATCTATGCATGTTTATTGCTATTTGCCCCATCCTTAGGTACGAAATGTATATACATATATCTATACCCATTGTAAATAGGTTCTAAGGAGGGAGGTGATTACGTTCCGACTGGGTTAGAGGGGCTCCTAGGAGCTGATTCCATCTGGTCCAGAAATCCGGTCATTACACTTGGGGATTATTAACTCTTCCCCCGTGAACACTCCCCCATTTTTCCCAAAAATTCATCCGCTTCGAGGAGAGATCGGATATTGTACATTTTATTATTGTACATCACCCGCAAAAAGGCGGGGAACCTCATCTGAACCGTAGCCCCAGCTGCTCTGAACTTTTCCATTCTATGACCCAGCTCCCATTGCCGGTCTTACGTGGATTTCGAGAGGTCTGACCTAACTTCGCAAGAGAAGTCAGTAGCCTTGAGTGTCTTAGCCTTCAGTGCGAGATTTAGGATTTTCTCCTTCAAGGTATACGTCAGAAAATTTACCAGTATCTTTCTCGGTTTAGTTCTGCCGGGGTTAAGGCGGAAGGGATCTCTGTGAATCTGCTGAATATCTCTATCTAGTAGATCGGCTGTCTCATCCAGTTTTAGAGAGTCCTTCAAAAGTGCAACCACAGAGGCTTTTATATCATCCCCTTCTTTCCCTTCAGGGACTTTCAAAATCCGAAGGTTGTTCCTCCATGAGAAATTTTCCAAAGATTCAACCCTCTCCTTCATAGCCTCCCCTTCCCTCCGTAAAGTTTGAATCTTGGTCTCAGCCACCTCCAAATTCGCCTTTACTGACCCCACTGCTCCCTCCAAGCTCACCGTTCTCTCCAACAGCCCATCCACCTTTTTTTCCAGAATTTCACAGGCAGCTCTTATGTCATTCTGATTTGCTTTCGAAACTGCGAAATCACTCCTTATCTCCTCCCTCATAGCTGACATAGCAATCATAATGGTCTCGAGAGAGCTAGTGGCCCCCCTCTCTCCCTCACCAGACCCCCCACTCGCCAGACCATCCGCATCTATGTCTGTCCTCACCAAGGGATTAATAGCCCCGTTGTCCTGAGCATGATTTAGGGCACTTATGGAAGGAGAGACAGAGATAAGAGAGGAAGGGGGGGAGAGGGGACCAGAGACACTGAGACAGCCGGCATAGGGAGCATGCACGCTGGGCCAACCACGTTTAAACTTTGGGTTGAGTTGGAGATACTGCACCCAGCCATATTTACCGGGTTTACCGGATTTATTTCCAGAACCTGGGGAAGCACTTTACAAAAGGATCGGAGGGAGGGGGTGATGCGAACTGCACTATTTTGTGCACACTTTCTCCTACCCCTCCTCTTTTTAGCAGCCTCTTTACCCCCCTGGGCCCCCGTCTCTCACTCCAGCCCCGGATTTTTCCGACACCAGGCCCATCTCCGCCACCCCTTCAACCGCACCTTCTGCCTTCAGCAGCTGTTCCACCTCGTCTTTGCCCCGCTCCCCACCGGAGCTTTTAGATTTGAAACCGCCTTTCGTGCTTCTTGTGCCCTTCCCTTGCCCTCGCCCTCTCCCCTTGCTTTTAGGAAGTGTTTTTCTGGGAGATTGTTGGCTCAGTTTAGGGGCCATCCCACCCTCCAGAGCCTCTGCCAAAACCCCCACCTTGTCTCCTGCTGTTTCATGATGACCCCCCAAACCCCCTCTGCCCCCTCTACCGGCTACGATCACTGCAAAGTCCCCCATTGTATCTGGGCAGACCACCACAGCAGTCTTTTCCCCACCTCCCTCTCTCCCCGTTAAACCTCTCTGTAGGAGCCCGCCAGCCGCCGCCCTACGTCCTCGCCTCAGCTCCATGGCTGCTTGTTTCTACCTTGGAAGGAAGGTGGAAGGGTGTGATCTCCCGACTGGAGCCAAGCACATCGGCTCCAACTTCAGGGCCAGACCGGAGTCGTCTCACCAGGTAACAGGATGCCGGGCTGCCGGGCTGCCGAGTCGATTCGGAGCGCGTTGCAGATGGACTGCTTTCCTCACAGGGGGGCCTCCTCTCCTCTCCTCCTCTACCCAGTCGTGATCAGCGGGGTGTACCGGCTAACTGTAAGGGCAAGCACTGCAGAGTAGGAGCGGATAGGAAGGACATGCGTACCGCGCTAGCCTGCGGCCGCCATGTTTTCCCCCCAGGGCGTTCATGTGTTGTTCACACATCTTCATTGGGGACTGATTATAAAAGATATATGCAAATGGGCCTGGTAGGGCCCATTGACCATCCATTACGTCAAATACAGTAGCACAATTAAGGGCCTGATTAGAACTTACACCCGGCCGCCACCCGCGGAAACGGGACCGCCGAGTAGCTGTTGGTGGTCCTGCACCTGGCATCACGATGCGACCACCTTGAAGGCGGTTGAAATGTGTATCTTTTGTTTTGCGGCATGTGCCGTGGGCTGCAGCACACGCTGCAGTACAAAATATACACTCTGTACATATCCCTGCACTACGTGGCATGGTGCAAGGATATGTAGGGGGCACAATAGGTACCCCCCTGGGCCCATGTCGGAGGGCCAGGAGGAAAGTGGGGGCTCGCAATGGGCCTCCAATGTCCCTTTCCGCCTGCCTTTTCATGGCAGGTAAACTACCATGAAACGGCTGGCTGGAAGGGAAATCGTAATCCCTACGGCATTGCCTGACAGGCACCTTCATCATTGTAGGGATAGATGACCCTCCAACAGTGTCTCTCCGACCGCCAACCATCCGCCCACCATCAAAATGCGGCAGGCGGTAAGACCGCCACCGACAGGCTGACGGTGGCAGTTCCACCGCCATTGTAATGAGGCCCCAAGTGAGAGGAGACCCCTGAACCTTTTGTTGTGCACGTATGTATATGGTATTCTACAATGTGAATTTAGAGGTGAGTCTTCAAGTTAATCCTAAATTGGAGCAACGTTGGTGTGGTCCTGATGGTTACTGGAATGTTTTTCCAGATCCTGGGTGTATAGATAAAAAATGCCTCCTGCCTTGTTTTTTTCTTTTTCACACTTCTTACTTTGCATTCTAATAATGTCCTGGTTGAGGGTGTGCTGAGAACCACCAGAGATGGTGAGCTTATTTGCACAATAAGCACTAGTGCTGGTCATGATGTTATTGTAAATGGTGCAGCTGGTTTTGAAGACGGCGTGAACCAGCAAAGGAGCCAATGGGTGATTTGATCATATTTCTTCAGGCCCTGTACGTGATGTGCTGTGGCATCGAGAATGTCCTTAAGGGTTGCCAGTGGGAAGTCTGGGAGGCCACGGGCAGGGCATTACCACCATGCAGATGTGAGAGTATGAGGGCTTGAACAGCAGTTCTGAAGTAGCTTTCTGGAAGAAATTATTTCACTTTCTTTAGAAGAGAATACTGTTACCAGGCCGTCTTTGTTTGTTCTTTGGGGGAGAGGTTGGTGTCCACGGTGAATCCAAGTAACTTGGCGTTCAGTCGAAGCTGGGTTTCAAAGTTGCAAAGGTTCATGTCATTTTGCTAGGGTTATAGTATTTTTTGTTCTTGGCAAATAGCAGAATTGTTTGGGTTGAGCTTCAGGCACATGATAAACAACCATGTCTGGATGATGTGCAGGCAGTGTTTGAGTCTTTGTATGTCTGAAGCACCAGAGACATTAAGCATAGTTGTGAATCATCTGCATATTAGTGAATCTTTTGCTTTTAACTGTCAGTAGAGCTCCAAGTAGAGATGAAAGATGACTAGGGACATTATAGAACCATGAGAGGTTCTGCAGGTGATATGGATCTTTTGGGATCTGGGAGTGCCCATGTTAACAAACTGATGGCTGTTGAAAAGGTAGAAGAAGAGCCTGTAAAGAACAGTGTCAGTGAATCCCTTTTGAGAACCAGCGAGCTGCCTGGGTCTAAATCAGATTAGAGGTTCAGCAAAGTCAGGAGACAGGGGTCACCTTCTTCTGTGATCAAGAAGGCAATGTTTATGATGTATAAGGTAGCTCCATGCTGAAATGTTATCTGAAGCTTGACTGGTAGTAGTGCAGGAGATGGTAGCACTGATATGTTCTCTTGAAATTGTACTTAAAATGAGGCAATATTAACATTGTATCTTATAATCACTGGTTCTTTCCTAGACTGTGAGTTGCAAGTTATCTAATTTTCTACACCACTCAGTGCAACAATCAAAGTTGCAGTGCTGTGTTGCATGAAAGGGAGAGAGTAGGACAGTACACCACACAAAGACATGGTACTGTTGCTCTACTCCCATGTGCTGATGCCACACACCTTTGCAACATAGTACACAGGTAAGGTGTCTTCATGATTCCAGCATCGGCTTTTGTAGGAGAGTAGGGTCTGCAATCCTATGGTCACCCCAGATTTTTACTTTTTGCTTCACTGGTTTACGACTTTCCCTGGTTGTGGGCCTGCTAATCAGACCCACTACCTAGCTGTTCTCTCTCTAAATTAACACACATGTACTTTAGGTGCATTTACCAATTGGTATTGGGTCACTCTTATAAGTCCTTGTACAGTGTACCATGGGTACCCAGGGCATAAGTGCGCCCAAGGCCTACCAAGGGCTGCAGCATGTACTATGCCACCCCTGGCTGGCAATCTAAACAGACACTGGCTGGTAACACAGCTGGTGATTCAGAAAAGGGGGTGGTGATGAACAGAGTGTCTGAATTAAGCAGACCCCTCTTACCCAGTCCAAAGATCAGGGCTTGATCCATCACTGTTTTTTAGCTCACTGCACCATCCCAGCTCAGAACTTGGCTATATGCAAATTAGTCTGACCCTGGCCCAGTGCATCATGGGAACAGGGCAGACCAAACTACCAAGCCAATTCTTATACTGGGAAGGAAACAAGCTTCCGGGGACCGGTTTCTGGCATTTCAGCCGTCTTCGGCCCGGCTTGCTTGAATCCTGATGGTGCAATGAGCAAGGGACTCACATCTGAGTATACCCTTCCATGCTTATGGTGGACCAAAATGATTCAGAAAAGGGGGTGGTGATGAACAGAGTGTCTGAATTAAGCAGACCACTCTTACCCAGTCCAAAGATCAGGGCTTGATCCATCACCGTTTATTAGCTCACTTCACCATACTAGCTCAGAACTTGGCTATATGCAAATTAGTCTGACCCTGGCCCAGTGCATCATGGGAACAGGGCAGACCAAACTACCAAGCCAATTCTTATACTGGGAAGGAAACAAGCTTCCGGGGACCGGTTTCTGGCATTTCAGCCGTCTTCGGCCCGGCTTGCTTGAATCCTGATGGTGCAATGAGCAAGGGACTCACATCTGAGTATACCCTTCCACGCTTATGGTGGACAAAAATGATACAGAAAAGGGGGTGGTGATGAACAGAGTGTCTGAATTAAGCAGAACACTCTTACCCAGTCCAAAGATCAGGGCTTGATCCATCACCGTTTTTTAGCTCACTGCACCATCCGAGCTCAGAACTTGGCTATATGCAAATTAGTCTGACCCTGTCCCAGTGCATCATGGGAACAGGGCAGACCAAACTACCAAGCCAATTCTTATACTGGAAAGGAAACAAGCTTCCGGGGACCGGTTTCTGGCATTTCATCCGTCTTCGGCCCGGCTTGCTTGAATCCTGATGGTGCAATGAGCAAGGGACTCACATCTGAGTATACCCTTCCATGCTTATGGTGGACAAAAATGATTCAGAAAAGGGGGTGGTGATGAACAGAGTGTCTGAATTAAGCAGACCACTCTTACCCAGTCCAAAGATCAGGGCTTGATCCATCACCGTTTTTTAGCTCACTGCACCATCCCAGCTCAGAACTTGGCTGTATGCAAATTAGTCTGACCCTGGCCCAGTGCATCATGGGAACAGGGCAGACCAAACTACCAGGCCAATTCTTATGCTGGGTAGGAAACAAGCTTCCGGGGACCGGTTTCTGGCATTTCAGCCGTCTTCGGCCCGGCTTGCTTGAATCCTGATGGTGCAATGAGCAAGGGACTCACATCTGAGTATACCCTTCCACGCTTATGGTGGACAAAAATGATTCAGAAAAGGGGGTGGTGATGAACAGAGTGTCTTAATTAAGCAGACAACTCTTACCCAGTCCAAAGATCAGGGCTTGATCCATCATCGTTTTTTAGCTCACTGCACCATCCCAGCTCAGAACTTGGCTGTATGCAAATTAGTCTGACCCTGGCCCAGTGCATCATGGGAACAGGGCAGACCAAACTACCAAGCCAATTCTTATACTGGGAAGGAAACAAGCTTCCGGGGACCGGTTTCTGGCATTTCAGCCGTCTTCGGCCCGGCTTGCTTGAATCCTGATGGTGCAATGAGCAAGGGACTCACATCTGAGTATACCCTTCCACGCTTATGGTGGACAAAAATGATACAGAAAAGGGGGTGGTGATGAACAGAGTGTCTGAATTAAGCAGAACACTCTTACCCAGTCCAAAGATCAGGGCTTGATCCATCACCGTTTTTTAGCTCACTGCACCATCCGAGCTCAGAACTTGGCTATATGCAAATTAGTCTGACCCTGTCCCAGTGCATCATGGGAACAGGGCAGACCAAACTACCAAGCCAATTCTTATACTGGAAAGGAAACAAGCTTCCGGGGACCGGTTTCTGGCATTTCATCCGTCTTCGGCCCGGCTTGCTTGAATCCTGATGGTGCAATGAGCAAGGGACTCACATCTGAGTATACCCTTCCACGCTTATGGTGGACAAAAATGATTCAGAAAAGGGGGTGGTGATGAACAGAGTGTCTGAATTAAGCAGACCACTCTTACCCAGTCCAAAGATCAGGGCTTGATCCATCACCGTTTTTTAGCTCACTGCATCATCCCAGCTCAGAACTTGGCTATATGCAAATTAGTCTGACCCTGGCCCAGTGCATCATGGGAGCAGGGCAGACCAAACTACCAAGCCAATTCTTATACTGGGTAGGAAACAAGCTTCCGGGGACTGGTTTCTGGCATTTCAGCCGTCTTCGGCCCGGCTTGCTTGAATCCTGATGGTGCAATGAGCAAGGGACTCACATCTGAGTATACCCTTCCACGCTTATGGTGGACAAAAATGATTCAGAAAAGGGGGTGGTGATGAACAGAGTGTCTGAATTAAGCAGACCACTCTTACCCAGTCCAAAGATCAGGGCTTGATCCATCACCGTTTTTTAGCTCACTGCACCATCCCAGCTCAGAACTTGGCTGTATGCAAATTAGTCTGACCCTGGCCCAGTGCATCATGGGAACAGGGCAGACCAAACTACCAGGCCAATTCTTATGCTGGGTAGGAAACAAGCTTCCGGGGACCGGTTTCTGGCATTTCAGCCGTCTTCGGCCCGGCTTGCTTGAATCCTGATGGTGCAATGAGCAAGGGACTCACATCTGAGTATACCCTTCCACGCTTATGGTGGACAAAAATGATTCAGAAAAGGGGGTGGTGATGAACAGAGTGTCTGAATTAAGCAGACCACTCTTACCCAGTCCAAAGATCAGGGCTTGATCCATCATCGTTTTTTAGCTCACTGCACCATCCCAGCTCAGAACTTGGCTGTATGCAAATTAGTCTGACCCTGGCCCAGTACATCATGGGAACAGGGCAGACCAAACTACCAAGCCAATTCTTATACTGGGAAGGAAACAAGCTTCCGGGGACCGGTTTCTGGCATTTCAGCCGTCTTCGGCCCGGCTTGCTTGAATCCTGATGGTGCAATGAGCAAGGGACTCACATCTGAGTGTACCCTTCCACGCTTATGGTGGACAAAAATGATACAGAAAAGGGGGTGGTGATGAACAGAGTGTCTGAATTAAGCAGAACACTCTTACCCAGTCCAAAGATCAGGGCTTGATCCATCACCGTTTTTTAGCTCACTGCACCATCCGAGCTCAGAACTTGGCTATATGCAAATTAGTCTGACCCTGTCCCAGTGCATCATGGGAACAGGGCAGACCAAACTACCAAGCCAATTCTTATACTGGAAAGGAAACAAGCTTCCGGGGACCGGTTTCTGGCATTTCATCCGTCTTCGGCCCGGCTTGCTTGAATCCTGATGGTGCAATGAGCAAGGGACTCACATCTGAGTATACCCTTCCATGCTTATGGTGGACAAAAATGATTCAGAAAAGGGGGTGGTGATGAACAGAGTGTCTGAATTAAGCAGACCACTCTTACCCAGTCCAAAGATCAGGGCTTGATCCATCACCGTTTTTTAGCTCACTGCACCATCCCAGCTCAGAACTTGGCTGTATGCAAATTAGTCTGACCCTGGCCCAGTGCATCATGGGAACAGGGCAGACCAAACTACCAGGCCAATTCTTATGCTGGGTAGGAAACAAGCTTCCGGGGACCGGTTTCTGGCATTTCAGCCGTCTTCGGCCCGGCTTGCTTGAATCCTGATGGTGCAATGAGCAAGGGACTCACATCTGAGTATACCCTTCCACGCTTATGGTGGACAAAAATGATTCAGAAAAGGGGGTGGTGATGAACAGAGTGTCTTAATTAAGCAGACAACTCTTACCCAGTCCAAAGATCAGGGCTTGATCCATCATCGTTTTTTAGCTCACTGCACCATCCCAGCTCAGAACTTGGCTGTATGCAAATTAGTCTGACCCTGGCCCAGTGCATCATGGGAACAGGGCAGACCAAACTACCAAGCCAATTCTTATACTGGGAAGGAAACAAGCTTCCGGGGACCGGTTTCTGGCATTTCAGCCGTCTTCGGCCCGGCTTGCTTGAATCCTGATGGTGCAATGAGCAAGGGACTCACATCTGAGTATACCCTTCCACGCTTATGGTGGACAAAAATGATACAGAAAAGGGGGTGGTGATGAACAGAGTGTCTGAATTAAGCAGAACACTCTTACCCAGTCCAAAGATCAGGGCTTGATCCATCACCGTTTTTTAGCTCACTGCACCATCCGAGCTCAGAACTTGGCTATATGCAAATTAGTCTGACCCTGTCCCAGTGCATCATGGGAACAGGGCAGACCAAACTACCAAGCCAATTCTTATACTGGAAAGGAAACAAGCTTCCGGGGACCGGTTTCTGGCATTTCATCCGTCTTCGGCCCGGCTTGCTTGAATCCTGATGGTGCAATGAGCAAGGGACTCACATCTGAGTATACCCTTCCACGCTTATGGTGGACAAAAATGATTCAGAAAAGGGGGTGGTGATGAACAGAGTGTCTGAATTAAGCAGACCACTCTTACCCAGTCCAAAGATCAGGGCTTGATCCATCACCGTTTTTTAGCTCACTGCACCATCCCAGCTCAGAACTTGGCTATATGCAAATTAGTCTGACCCTGGCCCAGTGCATCATGGGAGCAGGGCAGACCAAACTACCAAGCCAATTCTTATACTGGGTAGGAAACAAGCTTCCGGGGACTGGTTTCTGGCATTTCAGCCGTCTTCGGCCCGGCTTGCTTGAATCCTGATGGTGCAATGAGCAAGGGACTCACATCTGAGTATACCCTTCCACGCTTATGGTGGACAAAAATGATTCAGAAAAGGGGGTGGTGATGAACAGAGTGTCTGAATTAAGCAGACCACTCTTACCCAGTCCAAAGATCAGGGCTTGATCCATCACCGTTTTTTAGCTCACTGCACCATCCCAGCTCAGAACTTGGCTGTATGCAAATTAGTCTGACCCTGGCCCAGTGCATCATGGGAACAGGGCAGACCAAACTACCAGGCCAATTCTTATGCTGGGTAGGAAACAAGCTTCCGGGGACCGGTTTCTGGCATTTCAGCCGTCTTCGGCCCGGCTTGCTTGAATCCCGATGGTGCAATGAGCAAGGGACTCACATCTGAGTATACCCTTCCACGCTTATGGTGGACAAAAATGATTCAGAAAAGGGGGTGGTGATGAACAGAGTGTCTGAATTAAGCAGACCACTCTTACCCAGTCCAAAGATCAGGGCTTGATCCATCATCGTTTTTTAGCTCACTGCACCATCCCAGCTCAGAACTTGGCTGTATGCAAATTAGTCTGACCCTGGCCCAGTACATCATGGGAACAGGGCAGACCAAACTACCAAGCCAATTCTTATACTGGGAAGGAAACAAGCTTCCGGGGACCGGTTTCTGGCATTTCAGCCGTCTTCGGCCCGGCTTGCTTGAATCCTGATGGTGCAATGAGCAAGGGACTCACATCTGAGTGTACCCTTCCACGCTTATGGTGGACAAAAATGATTCAGAAAAGGGGGTGGTGATGAACAGAGTGTCTTAATTAAGCAGACAACTCTTACCCAGTCCAAAGATCAGGGCTTGATCCATCATCGTTTTTTAGCTCACTGCACCATCCCAGCTCAGAACTTGGCTGTATGCAAATTAGTCCGACCCTGGCCCAGTGCATCATGGGAACAGGGCAGACCAAACTACCAAGCCAATTCTTATACTGGGAAGGAAACAAGCTTCCGGGGACCGGTTTCTGGCATTTCAGCCGTCTTCGGCCCGGCTTGCTTGAATCCTGATGGTGCAATGAGCAAGGGACTCACATCTGAGTATACCCTTCCACGCTTATGGTGGACCAAAATGATTCAGAAAAGGGGGTGGTGATGAACAGAGTGTCTGAATTAAGCAGACCACTCTTACCCAGTCCAAAGATCAGGGCTTGATCCATCACCGTTTATTAGCTCACTGCACCATCCTAGCTCAGAACTTGGCTATATGCAAATTAGTCTGACCCTGGCCCAGTGCATCATGGGAACAGGGCAGACCAAACTACCAAGCCAATTCTTATACTGGGAAGGAAACAAGCTTCCGGGGACCGGTTTCTGGCATTTCAGCCGTCTTCGGCCCGGCTTGCTTGAATCCTGATGGTGCAATGAGCAAGGGACTCACATCTGAGTATACCCTTCCACGCTTATGGTGGACAAAAATGATACAGAAAAGGGGGTGGTGATGAACAGAGTGTCTGAATTAAGCAGAACACTCTTACCCAGTCCAAAGATCAGGGCTTGATCCATCACCGTTTTTTAGCTCACTGCACCATCCGAGCTCAGAACTTGGCTATATGCAAATTAGTCTGACCCTGTCCCAGTGCATCATGGGAACAGGGCAGACCAAACTACCAAGCCAATTCTTATACTGGAAAGGAAACAAGCTTCCGGGGACCGGTTTCTGGCATTTCATCCGTCTTCGGCCCGGCTTGCTTGAATCCTGATGGTGCAATGAGCAAGGGACTCACATCTGAGTATACCCTTCCACGCTTATGGTGGACAAAAATGATTCAGAAAAGGGGGTGGTGATGAACAGAGTGTCTGAATTAAGCAGACCACTCTTACCCAGTCCAAAGATCAGGGCTTGATCCATCACTGTTTTTTAGCTCACTGCACCATCCCAGCTCAGAACTTGGCTATATGCAAATTAGTCTGACCCTGGCACAGTGCATCATGGGAGCAGGGCAGACCAAACTACCAAGCCAATTCTTATACTGGGTAGGAAACAAGCTTCCGGGGACTGGTTTCTGGCATTTCAGCCGTCTTCGGCCCGGCTTGCTTGAATCCTGATGGTGCAATGAGCAAGGGACTCACATCTGAGTATACCCTTCCACGCTTATGGTGGACAAAAATGATTCAGAAAAGGGGGTGGTGATGAACAGAGTGTCTGAATTAAGCAGACCACTCTTACCCAGTCCAAAGATCAGGGCTTGATCCATCACCGTTTTTTAGCTCACTGCACCATCCCAGCTCAGAACTTGGCTGTATGCAAATTAGTCTGACCCTGGCCCAGTGCATCATGGGAACAGGGCAGACCAAACTACCAGGCCAATTCTTATGCTGGGTAGGAAACAAGCTTCCGGGGACCGGTTTCTGGCATTTCAGCCGTCTTCGGCCCGGCTTGCTTGAATCCTGATGGTGCAATGAGCAAGGGACTCACATCTGAGTATACCCTTCCACGCTTATGGTGGACAAAAATGATTCAGAAAAGGGGGTGGTGATGAACAGAGTGTCTGAATTAAGCAGACCACTCTTACCCAGTCCAAAGATCAGGGCTTGATCCATCATCGTTTTTTAGCTCACTGCACCATCCCAGCTCAGAACTTGGCTGTATGCAAATTAGTCTGACCCTGGCCCAGTGCATCATGGGAACAGGGCAGACCAAACTACCAGGCCAATTCTTATGCTGGGTAGGAAACAAGCTTCCGGGGACCGGTTTCTGGCATTTCAGCCGTCTTCGGCCCGGCTTGCTTGAATCCTGATGGTGCAATGAGCAAGGGACTCACATCTGAGTATACCCTTCCACGCTTATGGTGGACAAAAATGATTCAGAAAAGGGGGTGGTGATGAACAGAGTGTCTGAATTAAGCAGACCACTCTTACCCAGTCCAAAGATCAGGGCTTGATCCATCATCGTTTTTTAGCTCACTGCACCATCCCAGCTCAGAACTTGGCTGTATGCAAATTAGTCTGACCCTGGCCCAGTGCATCATGGGAACAGGGCAGACCAAACTACCAAGCCAATTCTTATACTGGGAAGGAAACAAGCTTCCGGGGACCGGTTTCTGGCATTTCAGCCGTCTTCGGCCCGGCTTGCTTGAATCCTGATGGTGCAATGAGCAAGGGACTCACATCTGAGTATACCCTTCCACGCTTATGGTGGACAAAAATGATTCAGAAAAGGGGGTGGTGATGAACAGAGTGTCTTAATTAAGCAGACAACTCTTACCCAGTCCAAAGATCAGGGCTTGATCCATCATCGTTTTTTAGCTCACTGCACCATCCCAGCTCAGAACTTGGCTGTATGCAAATTAGTCTGACCCTGGCCCAGTGCATCATGGGAACAGGGCAGACCAAACTACCAAGCCAATTCTTATACTGGGAAGGAAACAAGCTTCCGGGGACCGGTTTCTGGCATTTCAGCCGTCTTCAGCCCGGCTTGCTTGAATCCTGATGGTGCAATGAGCAAGGGACTCACATCTGAGTGTACCCTTCCACACTTATGGTGGACAAAAATGATTCAGAAAAGGGGGTGGTGATGAACAGAGTGTCTGAATTAAGCAGACCACTCTTACCCAGTCCAAAGATCAGGGCTTGATCCATCACCATTTTTTAGCTCACTGCACCATCCCAGCTCAGAACTTGGCTATATGCAAATTAGTCTGACTCTGGCCCAGTGCATCATGGGAACAGGGCAGACCAAACTACCAAGCCAATTCTTTTACTGGGAAGGAAACAAGCTTCCGGGGACCGGTTTCTGGCATTTCAGCCGTCTTCGGCCGGGCTTGCTTGAATCCTGATGGTGCAATGAGCAAGGGACTCACATCTGAGTATACCCTTCCACGCTTATGGTGGACAAAAATGATTCAGAAAAGGGGGTGGTGATGAACAGAGTGTCTGAATTAAGCAGACCACTCTTACCCAGTCCAAAGATCAGGGCTTGATCCATCACCGTTTTTTAGCTCACTGCACCATCCCAGCTCAGAACTTGGCTATATGCAAATTAGTCTGACCCTGGCCCAGTGCATCATGGGAACAGGGCAGACCAAACTACCAAGCCAATTCTTATACTGGGAAGGAAACAAGCTTCCGGGGACCGGTTTCTGGCATTTCAGCCGTCTTCGGCCCGGCTTGCTTGAATCCTGATGGTGCAATGAGCAAGGGACTCACATCTGAGTATACCCTTCCACGCTTATGGTGGACAAAAATGATTCAGAAAAGGGGGTGGTGATGAACAGAGTGTCTGAATTAAGCAGACCACTCTTACCCAGTCCAAAGATCAGGGCTTGATCCATCACCGTTTTTTAGCTCACTGCACCATCCCAGCTCAGAACTTGGCTATATGCAAATTAGTCTGACCCAGGCCCAGTGCATCATGGGAGCAGGGCAGACCAAACTACCAAGCCAATTCTTATACTGGGTAGGAAACAAGCTTCCGGGGACTGGTTTCTGGCATTTCAGCCGTCTTCGGCCCGGCTTGCTTGAATCCTGATGGTGCAATGAGCAAGGGACTCACATCTGAGTACACCCTTCCACGCTTATGGTGGACAAAAATGATTCAGAAAATGGGGTGGTGATGAACAGAGTGTCTGAATTAAGCAGACCACTCTTACCCAGTCCAAAGATCAGGGCTTGATCCATCACCGTTTTTTAGCTCACTGCACCATCCCAGCTCAGAACTTGGCTGTATGCAAATTAGTCTGACCCTGGCCCAGTGCATCATGGGAACAGGGCAGACCAAACTACCAGGCCAATTCTTATGCTGGGTAGGAAACAAGCTTCCGGAGACCGGTTTCTGGCATTTCAGCCGTCTTCGGCCCGGCTTGCTTGAATCCTGATGGTGCAATGAGCAAGGGACTCACATCTGAGTATACCCTTCCACGCTTATGGTGGACAAAAATGATTCAGAAAAGGGGGTGGTGATGAACAGAGTGTCTGAATTAAGCAGACCACTCTTACACAGTCCAAAGATCAGGGCTTGATCCATCATCGTTTTTTAGCTCACTGCACCATCCCAGCTCAGAACTTGGCTGTATGCAAATTAGTCTGACCCTGGCCCAGTGCATCATGGGAACAGGGCAGACCAAACTACCAAGGCAATTCTTATACTGGGAAGGAAACAAGCTTCCGGGGACCGGTTTCTGGCATTTCAGCCATCTTCGGCCCGGCTTGCTTGAATCCTGATGGTGCAATGAGCAAGGGACTCACATCTGAGTGTACCCTTCCACGCTTATGGTGGACAAAAATGATTCAGAAAAGGGGGTGGTGATGAACAGAGTGTCTGAATTAAGCAGACAACTCTTACCCAGTCCAAAGATCAGGGCTTGATCCATCATCGTTTTTTAGCTCACTGCACCATCCCAGCTCAGAACTTGGCTGTATGCAAATTAGTCTGACCCTGGCCCAGTGCATCATGGGAACAGGGCAGACCAAACTACCAAGCCAATTCTTATACTGGGAAGGAAACAAGCTTCCGGGGACCGGTTTCTGGCATTTCAGCCGTCTTCGGCCCGGCTTGCTTGAATCCTGATGGTGCAATGAGCAAGGGACTCACATCTGAGTGTACCCTTCCACGCTTATGGT
Organism: Lissotriton vulgaris; assembly: GCF_964263255.1. Lineage (NCBI taxonomy): Eukaryota > Metazoa > Chordata > Amphibia > Caudata > Salamandridae > Lissotriton > Lissotriton vulgaris. The sequence goes on along the minus strand of NW_028244255.1, from coordinate 38,577 downwards.
GGACAAAAATGATTCAGAAAAGGGGGTGGTGATGAACAGAGTGTCTGAATTAAGCAGACCACTCTTACCCAGTCCAAAGATCAGGGCTTGATCCATCACCGTTTTTTAGCTCACTGCACCATCCCAGCTCAGAACTTGGCTATATGCAAATTAGTCTGACCCTGGCCCAGTGCATCATGGGAACAGGGCAGACCAAACTGCCAAGCCAATTCTTTTACTGGGAAGGAAACAAGCTTCCGGGGACCGGTTTCTGGCATTTCAGCCGTCTTCGGCCGGGCTTGCTTGAATCCTGATGGTGCAATGAGCAAGGGACTCACATCTGAGTATACCCTTCCACGCTTATGGTGGACAAAAATGATTCAGAAAAGTGGGTGGTGATGAACAGAGTGTCTGAATTAAGCAGACCACTCTTACCCAGTCCAAAGATCAGGGCTTGATCCATCACCGTTTTTTAGCTCACTGCACCATCCCAGCTCAGAACTTGGCTATATGCAAATTAGTCTGACCCTGGCCCAGTGCATCATGGGAACAGGGCAGACCAAACTACCAAGCCAATTCTTATACTGGGAAGGAAACAAGCTTCCGGGGACCGGTTTCTGACATTTCAGCCGTCTTCGGCCCGGCTTGCTTGAATCCTGATGGTGCAATGAGCAAGGGACTCACATCTGAGTATACCCTTCCACTCTTATGGTGGACAAAAATGATTCAGAAAAGTGGGTGGTGATGAACAGAGTGTCTGAATTAAGCAGACCACTCTTACCCAGTCCAAAGATCAGGGCTTGATCCATCACCGTTTTTTAGCTCACTGCACCATCCCAGCTCAGAACTTGGCTATATGCAAATTAGTCTGACCCTGGCCCAGTGCATCATGGGAACAGGGCAGACCAAACTACCAAGCCAATTCTTATACTGGGAAGGAAACAAGCTTCCGGGGACCGGTTTCTGGCATTTCAGCCGTCTTCAGCCCGGCTTGCTTGAATCCTGATGGTGCAATGAACAAGGGACTCACATCTGAGTATACCCTTCCACGCTTATGGTGGACAAAAATGATACAGAAAAGGGGGTGGTGATGAACAGAGTGTCTGAATTAAGCAGACCACTCTTACCCAGTCCAAAGATCAGGGCTTGATCCATCACCGTTTTTTTAGCTCACTGCACCATCCCAGCTCAGAACTTGGCTATATGCAAATTAGTCTGACCCTGGCCCACTGCATCATGGGAACAGGGCAGACCAAACTACCAAGCCAATTCTTATACTGGGAAGGAAACAAGCTTCCGGGGACCGGTTTCTGGCATTTCAGCCGTCTTTGGCCCGGCTTGCTTGAATCCTGATGGTGCAATGAGCAAGGGACTCACATCTGAGTATAGCCTTCCACGCTTATGGTGGACAAAAATGATTCAGAAAAGGGGGTGGTGATGAACAGAGTGTCTGAATTAAGCAGACCACTCTTACCCAGTCCAAAGATCAGGGCTTGATCCATCACCGTTTTTTAGCTCACTGCACCATCCCAGCTCAGAACTTGGCTATATGCAAATTAGTCTGACCCTGGCCCAGTGCATCATGGGAACAGGGCAGACCAAACTACCAAGCCAATTCTTATACTTGGAAGGAAACAAGCTTCCGGGGACCGGTTTCTGGCATTTCAGCCGTCTTCAGCCCGGCTTGCTTGAATCCTGATGGTGCAATGAGCAAGGGACTCACATCTGAGTATACCCTTCCACGCTTATGGTGGACAAAAATGATTCAGAAAAGGGGGTGGTGATGAACAGAGTGTCTGAATTAAGCAGACCACTCTTACCCAGTCCAAAGATCAGGGCTTGATCCATCACCGTTTTTTAGCTCACTGCACCATCCCAGCTCAGAACTTGGCTATATGCAAATTAGTCTGACCCTGGCCCAGTGCATCATGGGAACAGGGCAGACCAAACTACCAAGCCAATTCTTATACTGGGAAGGAAACAAACTTCCGGGGACCGGTTTCTGGCATTTCAGCCGTCTTCGGCCCGGCTTGCTTGAATCCTGATGGTGCAATGAGCAAGGGACTCACATCTGAGTATACCCTTCCACGCTTATGGTGGACAAAAATGATTCAGAAAAGGGGGTGGTGATGAACAGAGTGTCTGAATTAAGCAGACCACTCTTACCCAGTCCAAAGATCAGGGCTTGATCTATCACCGTTTTTTAGCTCACTGCACCATCCCAGCTCAGAACTTGGCTATTTGCAAATTAGTCTGACCCTGGCCCAGTGCATCATGGGAACAGGGCAGACCAAACTACCAAGCCAATTCTTATACTGGGAAGGAAACAAGCTTCCGGGGACCGGTTTCTGGCATTTCAGCCGTCTTCGGCCCGGCTTGCTTGAATCCTGATGGTGCAATGAGCAAGGGACTCACATCTGAGTATACCCTTCCACGCTTATGGTGGACAAAAATGATTCAGAAAAGGGGGTGGTGTTGAACAGAGTGTCTGAATTAAGCAGACCACTCTTACCCAGTCCAAAGACCAGGGCTTGATCCATCACTGATTTTTAGCTCACTGCACCATCCCAGCTCAGAACTTGGCTATATGCAAATTAGTCTGACCCTGGCCCAGTGCATCATAGGAACAGGGCAGACCAAACTACCAAGCCAATTCTTATACTGGGAAGGAAACAAGCTTCCGGGGACCGGCTTCTGGCATTTTAGCCGTCTTCGGCCCGGCTTGCTTGAATCCTGATGGTGCAATGAGCAAGGGACTCACATCTGAGTATACCCTTCCACGCTTATGGTGGACAAAAATGATTCAGAAAAGGGGGTGGTGATGAACAGAGTGTCTGAATTAAGCAGACCACTCTTACCCAGTCCAAAGATCAGGGCTTGATCCATCACCGATTTTTAGCTCACTGCACCATCCCAGCTCAGAACTTGGCTATATGCAAATTAGTCTGACCCTTGCCCAGTGCATCATAGGAACAGGGCAGACCAAACTACCAAGCCAATTCTTATACTGGGAAGGAAACAAGCTTCCGGGGACCGGTTTCTGGCATTTCAGCCGTCTTCGGCCCGGCTTGCTTGAATCCTGATGGTGCAATGAGCAAGGGACTCACATCTGAGTATACCCTTCCACGCTTACGGTGGACAAAAATGATTCAGAAAAGGGGGTGGTGATGAACAGAGTGTCTGAATTAAGCAGACCACTCTTACCCAGTCCAGAGATCAGGGCTTGATCCATCACCGTTTTTTAGCTCACTGCACCATCCCAGCTCAGAACTTGGCTATATGCAAATTAGTCTGACCCTGGCCCAGTGCATCATGGGAACAGGGCAGACCAAACTACCAAGCCAATTCTTATACTGGGAAGGAAACAAGCTTCCGGGGACCGTTTCTGTCATTTCAGCCTTCTTCGGCCCGGCTTGCTTGAATCCTGATGGTGCAATGAGCAAGGGACTCACATCTGAGTATACCCTTCCACGCTTATGGTGGACAAAAATGATTCAGAAAAGGGGGTGGTGATGAACAGAGTGTCTGAATTAAGCAGACCACTCTTACCCAGTCCAAAGATCAGGGCTTGATCCATCACCGTTTTTTAGCTCACTGCACCATCCCAGCTCAGAACATGGCTATATGCAAATTAGTCTGACCCTGGCCCAGTGCATCACGGAAACAGGGCAGAACAAACTACCAAGCCAATTCTTATACTGGGAAGGAAACAAGCTTCCAGGACCGGTTTCTGGCATTTCAGCCGTCTTCGGCCCGGCTTGCTTGAATCCTGATGGTGCAATGAGCAAGGGACTCACATCTGAGTATACCTTTCCACGCTTATGGTGGACAAAAATGATTCAGAAAAGGGGGTGGTGATGAACAGAGTGTCTGAATTAAGCAGACCACTCTTACCAAGTCCAAAGATCAGGGCTTGATCCATCACCTTTTTTAGCTCACTGCACCATCCCAGCTCAGAACTTGGCTATATGCAAATTAGTCTGACCCTGGCCCAGTGCATCATGGGAACTGGGCAGACCAAACTACCAAGCCAATTCTTGTACTGGGAAGGAAACAAGCTTCCGGGGACCGGTTTCTGGCATTTCAGCCGTCTTCGGCCCGGCTTGCTTGAATCCTGATGGTGCAATGAGCAAGGGACTCACATCTGAGTATACCCTTCCACGCTTTTGGTGGACAAAAATGATTCAGAAAAAGGGGTGGTGAGGATCAGAGAGTCTGAATTAAGCAGACCACTCCTACCGAGTCCAAAGATCAGGGCTTGATCCATCACCGTTTTTTAGCTCACTGCACCATCCCAGCTCAGAACTTGGCTATATGCAAATTAGTCTGACCCTGGCCCAGTGCATCATGGGAACAGGGCAGACCAAACTACCAAGCCAATTCTTATACTGGGAAGGAAACAAGCTTCCGAGGACCGGTTTCTGGCATTTCAGCCGTCTTCGGCCCGGCTTGCTTGAATCCTGATGGTGCAATGAGCAAGGGACTCACATCTGAGTATACCCTTCCACGCTTATGGTGGACAAAAATGATTCAGAAAAGGGGGTGGTGATGAACAGAGTGTCTGAATTAAGCAGACCACTCTTACCCAGTCCAAAGATCAGGGCTTGATCCATCACCGTTTTTTAGCTCACTGCACCATCCCAGCTCAGAACTTGGCTGTATGCAAATTAGTCTGACCCTGGCCCAGTACATCATGGGAACAGGGCAGACCAAACTACCAAGCCAATTCTTATACTAGGAAGGAAACAAGCTTCCGGGGACCGGTTTCTGGCATTTCAGCCGTCTTCGGCCCGGCTTGCTTGAATCCTGATGGTGCAATGAGCAAGGGACTCACATCTGAGTGTACCCTTCCACGCTTATGGTGGACAAAAATGATTCAGAAAAGGGGGTGGTGATGAACAGAGTGTCTTAATTAAGCAGACAACTCTTACCCAGTCCAAAGATCAGGGCTTGATCCATCATCGTTTTTTAGCTCACTGCACCATCCAGCTCAGAACTTGGCTGTATGCAAATTAGTCTGACCCTGGCCCAGTGCATCATGGGAACAGGGCAGACCAAACTACCAAGCCAATTCTTATACTGGGAAGGAAACAAGCTTCCGGGGACCGGTTTCTGGCATTTCAGCCGTCTTCGGCCCGGCTTGCTTGAATCCTGATGGTGCAATGAGCAAGGGACTCACATCTGAGTATACCCTTCCACGCTTATGGTGGACCAAAATGATTCAGAAAAGGGGGTGGTGATGAACAGAGTGTCTGAATTAAGCAGACCACTCTTACCCAGTCCAAAGATCAGGGCTTGATCCATCACCGTTTATTAGCTCACTGCACCATCCTAGCTCAGAACTTGGCTATATGCAAATTAGTCTGACCCTGGCCCAGTGCATCATGGGAACAGGGCAGACCAAACTACCAAGCCAATTCTTATACTGGGAAGGAAACAAGCTTCCGGGGACCGGTTTCTGGCATTTCAGCCGTCTTCGGCCCGGCTTGCTTGAATCCTGATGGTGCAATGAGCAAGGGACTCACATCTGAGTATACCCTTCCACGCTTATGGTGGACAAAAATGATACAGAAAAGGGGGTGGTGATGAACAGAGTGTCTGAATTAAGCAGACCACTCTTACCCAGTCCAAAGATCAGGGCTTGATCCATCACCGTTTTTTAGCTCACTGCACCATCCGAGCTCAGAACTTGGCTATATGCAAATTAGTCTGACCCTGTCCCAGTGCATCATGGGAACAGGGCAGACCAAACTACCAAGCCAATTCTTATACTGGAAAGGAAACAAGCTTCCGGGGACCGGTTTCTGGCATTTCATCCGTCTTCAGCCCGGCTTGCTTGAATCCTGATGGTGCAATGAGCAAGGGACTCACATCTGAGTATACCCTTCCACGCTTATGGTGGACAAAAATGATTCAGAAAAGGGGGTGGTGATGAACAGAGTGTCTGAATTAAGCAGACCACTCTTACCCAGTCCAAAGATCAGGGCTTGATCCATCACCGTTTTTTAGCTCCCTGCACCATCCCAGCTCAGAACTTGGCTATATGCAAATTAGTCTGACCCTGGCCCAGTGCATCATGGAAGCAGGGCAGACCAAACTACCAAGCCAATTCTTATACTGGGTAGGAAACAAGCTTCCGGGGACTGGTTTCTGGCATTTCAGCCGTCTTCGGCCCGGCTTGCTTGAATCCTGATGGTGCAATGAGCAAGGGACTCACATCTGAGTATACCCTTCCACGCTTATGGTGGACAAAAATGATTCAGAAAAGGGGGTGGTGATGAACAGAGTGTCTGAATTAAGCAGACCACTCTTACCCAGTCCAAAGATCAGGGCTTGATCCATCACCGTTTTTTAGCTCACTGCACCATCCCAGCTCAGAACTTGGCTGTATGCAAATTAGTCTGACCCTGGCCCAGTGCATCATGGGAACAGGGCAGACCAAACTACCAGGCCAATTCTTATGCTGGGTAGGAAACAAGCTTCCGGGGACCGGTTTCTGGCATTTCAGCCGTCTTCGGCCCGGCTTGCTTGAATCCTGATGGTGCAATGAGCAAGGGACTCACATCTGAGTATACCCTTCCACGCTTATGGTGGACAAAAATGATTCAGAAAAGGGGGTGGTGATGAACAGAGTGTCTGAATTAAGCAGACCACTCTTACCCAGTCCAAAGATCAGGGCTTGATCCATCATCGTTTTTAGCTCACTGCACCATCCCAGCTCAGAACTTGGCTGTATGCAAATTTGTCTGACCCTGGCCCAGTGCATCATGGGAACAGGGCAGACCAAACTACCAAGCCAATTCTTATACTGGGAAGGAAACAAGCTTCCGGGGACCGGTTTCTGGCATTTCAGCCGTCTTCGGCCCGGCTTGCTTGAATCCTGATGGTGCAATGAGCAAGGGACTCACATCTGAGTGTACCCTTCCACGCTTATGGTGGACAAAAATGATTCAGAAAAGGGGGTGGTGATGAACAGAGTGTCTTAATTAAGCAGACAACTCTTACCCAGTCCAAAGATCAGGGCTTGATCCATCATCGTTTTTTAGCTCACTGCACCATCCCAGCTCAGAACTTGGCTGTATGCAAATTAGTCTGACCCTGGCCCAGTGCATCATGGGAACAGGGCAGACCAAACTACCAAGCCAATTCTTATACTGGGAAGGAAACAAGCTTCCGGGGACCGGTTTCTGGCATTTCAGCCGTCTTCAGCCCGGCTTGCTTGAATCCTGATGGTGCAATGAGCAAGGGACTCACATCTGAGTGTACCCTTCCACACTTATGGTAGACAAAAATGATTCAGAAAAGGGGGTGGTGATGAACATAGTGTCTGAATTAAGCAGACCACTCTTACCCAGTCCAAAGATCAGGGCTTGATCCATCACCGTTTTTTAGCTCACTGCACCATCCCAGCTCAGAACTTGGCTATATGCAAATTAGTCTGACTCTGGCCCAGTGCATCATGGGAACAGGGCAGACCAAACTACCAAGCCAATTCTTTTACTGGGAAGGAAACAAGCTTCCGGGGACCGGTTTCTGGCATTTCAGCCGTCTTCGGCCGGGCTTGCTTGAATCCTGATGGTGCAATGAGCAAGGGACTCACATCTGAGTATACCCTTCCACGCTTATGGTGGACAAAAATGATTCAGAAAAGGGGGTGGTGATGAACAGAGTGTCTGAATTAAGCAGACCACTCTTACCCAGTCCAAAGATCAGGGCTTGATCCATCACCGTTTTTTAGCTCACTGCACCATCCCAGCTCAGAACTTGGCTATATGCAAATTAGTCTGACCCTGGCCCAGTGCATCATGGGAACAGGGCAGACCAAACTACCAAGCCAATTCTTATACTGGGAAGGAAACAAGCTTCCGGGGACCGGTTTCTGGCATTTCAACCGTCTTCGGCCCGGCTTGCTTGAATCCTGATGGTGCAATGAGCAAGGGACTCACATCTGAGTATACCCTTCCACTCTTATGGTGGACAAAAATGATTCAGAAAAGTGGGTGGTGATGAACAGAGTGTCTGAATTAAGCAGACCACTCTTACCCAGTCCAAAGATCAGGGCTTGATCCATCACCGTTTTTTAGCTCACTGCACCATCCCAGCTCAGAACTTGGCTATATGCAAATTAGTCTGACCCTGGCCCAGTGCATCATGGGAACAGGGCAGACCAAACTACCAAGCCAATTCTTATACTGGGAAGGAAACAAGCTTCCGGGGACCGGTTTCTGGCATTTCAGCCGTCTTCAGCCCGGCTTGCTTGAATCCTGATGGTGCAATGAACAAGGGACTCACATCTGAGTATACCCTTTGTAGGAAGGTGGATATCTGACTATGGTTACCCCCAAACTTTTTGCCTGGTGTTTAGCTGGTTTTTGACTTAGTTGGCCTGGGATCCTGCTATTCAGGGCCCCAGGCTGATTGCTCTCTCCTTAAAATGGACTCCATGTACCTTAGGTGCATAACACAATTGGAATTGGTTCACCTTATAGGCCCCTGTAACAGTGTACCATAGGTACCCAGGGCATAGGTGTAGCCAAGGCCTACCAGGGGCTGCAGCATGTATTGTGCCACCCCTGGCCTGGCCTCCATATTTGACACAACTGGCTGATCACTCAGCTGGGGTAAGTTGGTGTAATCACCTCTTACTTAGGTACAGTATGCCTGTGCCTAACCCTAAACTGGACACATATGTTCCTATCAGCCACTCCTATGGAAGGCCTCATCAATCCTGGAGGCAGAGTGCTTGGAAATATGTGAGATGGTGCTCTAGCATGAGCTGAGCCTGTCTGCAGCTGTCGGGAACCACTCCCTAAGCTGTTCCGGGATATTGCCATACCATATACTCTTAAGTGCATTATAATCCTCGCGGTTATTTGCTATCTTTGGTTTGGCTTTATCAAAACATGTCGAGTAAGGTGTCATACGAATTGGAATACTATCCCCTCGCCAATTCTGGCGACGGGGATAGCATTCCACCCTTCTAGAGGGACACGACATGTGTGTAGCCTTAACCCCGGTTAAAGTTAAACAGAGCCTCAGCTTCACAAAATGGACGCTGCCACCACAGACACAAGTCTGGCCTCCTGCTGCTGACCGAAACTCGGCAGATGGTGGCCTGGACAAAGGGTTTCCTGCCTTGGGAGGTGCGAGCACCACCCCAGACAGGATTTTGTGTATTAGGTAGGACAGGGCTGAAAAGAATCAGACATGCCCGGGGCACACAAGGTGTCCCCGTGCATAGGCCAGTCCAAACCGGTTCTGGGGCCTTCCAGCCCCAGTCCTGGCGCGGAGCTGGACAAAGGAAAGGGGGTGTAACCGCCCCCCTTCCTGGTTCCTCCCAGAGGAGGGACCTAGTAGGTGATCCACCCCCTAGATTGGAATAAGAGGGGGAGCAGTGCCATTGCACAGCAGATCATCCCGAAATCAACTTAAAACTAAGAAGAAGACTGGACTTCGACATTCTGCTGCACAGAAGACTGAAGAAGAATCTCCCTTGTGGCCAAGGAGTGACCACCCTGTGAACACAGGTACCAACCAGCAACTCGACGTCTGCTTTGCCGCCGCCTCCCGCCGGAGACCGAGCCCAGAGCCCGACAAGAACCAGACTCCCAGACCTCTCAGAGCCCGATCCGCAGTCCCTGCAAAGAAGGGACCCGTGGAGGCATCGAGTGACGTGGGACCGGACCTCTTGGAAGACACTCGTAAAGCTGACTGCGCAGCTTCTGAGGCATCCTCGACGTTGTGCTTTGGGGACTGAGAACCCCCACCACCGAGCAGCCCTTGCACCGAAGATCAGCCCCCCAGCATCTCCACGATCTGCGTGGGGCCCTTTTGCACTGTGCCACTCGACGCGCCATCCCGGCCACTAGCCACGCGGCCAGCGGCCATCTTGGCGACGAACCCGAAGATTTAAACAGCAGGTCTGGTTGCTCCAGACCTACCCAAGCTCCTGTGAAAAGGAGCACTCGCTCTGACCTTGCTGGTCCGAGTGAACAGCATCTTTCAACTCCTGCGTGGCTTGCATTTGCCAAGGCCTGTTTGCTCCGATCAGGTCGCCGACACCGCCAACAGCGAGAAGCCTACGTGGGACAGCTCGTGACCGACTCCTGGACGTCCTCGACCCCGGGTATCCACGTGGCTGCAGAAAGAAGCTACCCGACAACGCCTGTTTGCACCCGACATCGCCTGGTTCCAATCTGGTTCCACGGTAGTCACTGGCTAGTGACTTTGAACACTGTCCCCTCTGCTTTCAGGTCTTCAACTCTTCCGATCCACCCTTGGATCCACCGGAACTCTTCTCATCGAGCCGCCTGCAGCATCTTCAGCTCCAAGCACCATCGACCAGCGTGACGAAACCCGACACATCTTCGACCCTGTGCACCCGCTTCCTGTGGGTGAGGTAACTCAGCTCCGCCAGTGCTCCTGCACTGGTACACATCCCAAGGGCCTGTGTTTTAAGTTTCAGCTCCGTAGGTCACTCGGAAGGTTCCTAACTTTCTAACTTTGTGCTTTTTACGCACCATAGACTTTGTATTGAGAAGTGCGTGCACTTTGAACACTGCACCCGAGTCCCGTGGGCCTTTCCCGACTTAGTTAACTCCAGTCTCGAATAGCTCCAGCGATTCCCAAGGCCCTAGGCCTCTTCACTTTCCTTTAGGTATCTCTTATACCACTTATTTAGTATATGGTTTAGGTGGCCCCTAGGGCTCATCCATATTGTGCAACTTTTGTGTATGTTAAACTGTCTTGTGATTTTACGCTTGTGCTTCTGTGCTCATAAAGAGTCCAGGGGATTTTAATAGTTAATAAATCAATATATATTTTCAATATATATCTGTGTGGTGTCCCTTTCATTTGGTATTCAAGGGGGTTGTGTATGGTATAACAGCTGGCTTCACATGCCTTTCAGAGTTTAGCCTAAGACTGCTTTGTCCACGTTACCACTAGGATAACTGGTCTACAAGGTTGAATTACAACCATCATCATAAGGGTTGCTTGGCATGGTACAAAGTGATCACTAGAATTAGTGAGCATTATATACCAGGCCAACTTCTCACATTGGTGAGCAGCGGATTGGGATCTGAGCTTGCTGTTGTTTTACCATTACAATCTTTGAGATTATCATCTGAAAGATCACACAGGTACCTGCTAGGTACATATAAAACAAGACTAGTATACTTAAGTTCTACTGAACTTAGTTGTTGTAGAGCAAAGGGAGTAGCACACCCTAGCTACAACTACTAGATAGGTTTAGTAGGAAAACACCAGTGTAGGTAGATTGCAACACATCCACCCACACTAGAGCAATGTCTGGAACAGAGGGGTCCAGTGGACTTACTCCTGTTGAGAGTGACCCTCCAAGGGCACCATCCCAGTTTGCTATTTTTCCTTTTAAGGAACTAAGACAGCTTTGTGTCTTAAGGGGTCTGAAGACAGGGCCTTCCCCTACTGCAGACCACCTAAGAGAGCTTTTGGATCAGTCTGAAGCTCTAAAGACCTCTAAAGCAAACCCCACAGGGAATGCTGAAGGAGGCCATCCTTCAGAGGATGACACTGTAGACACCCCTACCCCTATCATCCTAGTAGATGAGGAAGCCTCCACCACTGGAGCTCCTCAAGTAGATGTAGAGGAAGAGGAAGAAGAAGAGGAGGAGGAGGTGGAGAGCAGTGAGTCAGATGATGACAGAGATAGTCAGGTGCTGGTCAGTAGACTGAACCAGGCTAACTTAAGTCAACTTGGGAATGAATCAGGTAACAACCCATTCAGACCCTCAGGTGGACTTAACCAGGGCCATAGGAGGAGGAGGCATCACTCAGGTGAATCCAATACCTCCCATGTCTCTAGAGGCTCTCATGGTCACTCCAGAAAGGAGATGACTAGCCCTCAGAGAAGGGAACATGAGGCCAAAATGAGAGAGGCTGAGCTTAGGATCCAGAGGCAAGAGTTAGAGGTTGCCCTGGCTAAGGAGAAACTTGCTAGAGCAAGACAGCCTAGAGAGAGTGGATTAGGATCCACTGGTGGCAGCACTATCCAGAAGGATAAAGACAGGTCCTTTGATACAAGAAACCTGAGTAAGATTGTGCCCCCCTACAAAGCTGGGGATGACATCCACAAATGGATGACTGCACTTGAGAGAGCCTGCATGGTACAGCAGATCCCTCAGGAGCAGTGGGCAGCAATCCTGTGGCTCTCCTTTGAAGGTAGAGGCAGAGACAGACTCCTCACAGTTAGTGATGAGGATTCTAGAAACTACATGGTCCTGAAGAGTGCTCTGATTGATGGGTTAGGCTTAACCACTGAACAGTACAGGTTAATGTTCAGAGATACCCAGAAGACACAGACTCAGGACTGGTCTGAATTTGTTGAATGTGCCACTAAGGCTCTGGAGGGCTGGTTGCTCGGAAGTAAGGTTACTGACTATACAGGATTGTATAATTTAATTATGAGAGAGCAAATCTTAAGTAATTGTCAAAATCAGCTTCTACATCAGCACCTGGTTGACTCTGATCTGACCTCCCCACAAGAATTGGGTAGGAGGGCAGACAAATGGGTCAGAACCAGGATCAGGCCTAAGAACCAGGGTGGTGACCAAAAGAAAGAGACTACCAAGCCTCAAGAGAAGGGTGGGGATAAAAGTAAGGAAAAGACTTCCCCAGGGCCCCAAAACTCCAAGAATGGGGGTGGGTCCCAAGACACTTCTACATCCCAGAAAAAGCCTTATTGTCATACCTGTAAACAGGTGGGGCATTACAAAACAGATAGCTGTTGTCCCAAGAATGGCAATAAGGAGAATATACCTCCAGGTAAGGCTCCAACACCTCCTGTCACTGTTAGCAGTGGTCCCCCAGGTGGTGGGAGCACCCCCAAGAATTTGGGTGGGTTTACTTTTGGAGGACAGGTGGACTCTGGCCTATCCAGGTCCCCTAACTCAGATACTCTTGTCTATGAGACTGGCATGGGGTTTGCCAATTTCACTGCTTGCCCAAACACTTTGAGCAAGTATAGACAGGAGCCCCTCATCAATGGCTTGAAAGTTGAGGCCTTCAGAGACACAGGGGCTAGCATCACCATGGTGGCTGAATGTCTAGTCCCCTCAAGGCAACTTTTACCTGATGCCAAATATCAGGTGACAAACATTGATGGCATAGAATCCAATCATCCCATGGCAGTAGTCAATCTTAGCTGGGGAGGTGTCACTGGCCCAAAGAGAGTGGCAGTGTCAGCAAACTTGCCTGTAGATTGCCTACTGGGTAATGATTTGGAAATCTCAGCCTGGGCTGAGGTTGAACAGCAAACCCATTCTAGAATGGTAAATCTCCATGGAAAGGTTAGTGGGGCTGTAATGGCTACAGCCCCAATTCAAGATGTCCTTCCTGAAAAGGTTGGGAGGGCTGAGCAAACCTCAGCCCCATCTTTAGATAACTTCCCTCCTGAAAAGAGTAGCAGGGCTGTACTAGTAACAGCCCATACCCAAACTGAGTCTCCTCCTGAAAAGGTTGGTGGGGCTGTGATGGCCACAGCCCAAACTCAAACTGATACATGGGTAGTGAAGCCTGAAATGATGGATCACTCCACCCAAACAGAGAGCATTGAGGAGGAAGAGAAATCTCCCTCCCACCAGACTTTAGGAAAGGATCAGCCTCCTCAGGGAACTGATCTTACCCCTGATGAAGGAACTGTCCCAGAGGTTGTTAGGCCTGGCCTGACAGAGCCTCTGATGGCAGTGGACCCTTCTCAGGAGGGACCCAGTCTGGAGCAGGTAACCTGCCCCTCTCTACCTTGCCTTACTCAGCCCAGGGCTGCAGAGGACAAGAAGGACAGTGAGACCCAAAGGGCCCCCTGTCAAATAAAGCACCCCCATCAACAGATTAGGGGCACCGAAACTAGTAGCCCTAGTGAGGTGAAAACTTTAAAAACTCCTGAGGGATCCCCCTTAAAAGTAGTTAGGGACCTCCCCCAGATGGATATTGTTGGGCACAGCCAAACCTGGGACCAAAAGGCCCCAAACCTGACCTGTCCCTCCAGTAAGCCAAACAGAGGGACCCAGCCTCCAGCTTTAGGTAGCCAGAGGTTGACCCTGAGAGCACAGTGCAACTCAGTCAGAGAAAGAAAGGCACACATGGTGGAGAGTGATTGGAGGAAGCTGAGCCCTACAGAGGAAACTCACTTCAGTACTCCATCCCAACACCAGCCTTTGACTTTGCAAAGACACACCACAGGTAGAGATTCCCTATGGTGGAGACCCTCAGATACCCTTAGGGTGAGGGATTGCTTAGTGGACCATGAGACAGGGGGTTACCAAGCCAGAGCTGGTACTTCCTTATATGGCCACTTAGGCAATATAGGCTTACCTGGTCAAGGATAGCCTTATCTCCTTTCGTTTGGGGGGGGGTTATGTAGGAAGGTGGATATCTGACTATGGTTACCCCCAAACTTTTTGCCTGGTGTTTAGCTGGTTTTTGACTTAGTTGGCCTGGGATCCTGCTATTCAGGGCCCCAGGCTGATTGCTCTCTCCTTAAAATGGACTCCATGTACCTTAGGTGCATAACACAATTGGAATTGGTTCACCTTATAGGCCCCTGTAACAGTGTACCATAGGTACCCAGGGCATAGGTGTAGCCAAGGCCTACCAGGGGCTGCAGCATGTATTGTGCCACCCCTGGCCTGGCCTCCATATTTGACACAACTGGCTGATCACTCAGCTGGGGTAAGTTGGTGTAATCACCTCTTACTTAGGTACAGTATGCCTGTGCCTAACCCTAAACTGGACACATATGTTCCTATCAGCCACTCCTATGGAAGGCCTCATCAATCCTGGAGGCAGAGTGCTTGGAAATATGTGAGATGGTGCTCTAGCATGAGCTGAGCCTGTCTGCAGCTGTCGGGAACCACTCCCTAAGCTGTTCCGGGATATTGCCATACCATATACTCTTAAGTGCATTATAATCCTCGCGGTTATTTGCTATCTTTGGTTTGGCTTTATCAAAACATGTCGAGTAAGGTGTCATACGAATTGGAATACTATCCCCTCGCCAATTCTGGCGACGGGGATAGCATTCCACCCTTCTAGAGGGACACGACATGTGTGTAGCCTTAACCCCGGTTAAAGTTAAACAGAGCCTCAGCTTCACAAAATGGACGCTGCCACCACAGACACAAGTCTGGCCTCCTGCTGCTGACCGAAACTCGGCAGATGGTGGCCTGGACAAAGGGTTTCCTGCCTTGGGAGGTGCGAGCACCACCCCAGACAGGATTTTGTGTATTAGGTAGGACAGGGCTGAAAAGAATCAGACATGCCCGGGGCACACAAGGTGTCCCCGTGCATAGGCCAGTCCAAACCGGTTCTGGGGCCTTCCAGCCCCAGTCCTGGCGCGGAGCTGGACAAAGGAAAGGGGGTGTAACCGCCCCCCTTCCTGGTTCCTCCCAGAGGAGGGACCTAGTAGGTGATCCACCCCCTAGATTGGAATAAGAGGGGGAGCAGTGCCATTGCACAGCAGATCATCCCGAAATCAACTTAAAACTAAGAAGAAGACTGGACTTCGACATTCTGCTGCACAGAAGACTGAAGAAGAATCTCCCTTGTGGCCAAGGAGTGACCACCCTGTGAACACAGGTACCAACCAGCAACTCGACGTCTGCTTTGCCGCCGCCTCCCGCCGGAGACCGAGCCCAGAGCCCGACAAGAACCAGACTCCCAGACCTCTCAGAGCCCGATCCGCAGTCCCTGCAAAGAAGGGACCCGTGGAGGCATCGAGTGACGTGGGACCGGACCTCTTGGAAGACACTCGTAAAGCTGACTGCGCAGCTTCTGAGGCATCCTCGACGTTGTGCTTTGGGGACTGAGAACCCCCACCACCGAGCAGCCCTTGCACCGAAGATCAGCCCCCCAGCATCTCCACGATCTGCGTGGGGCCCTTTTGCACTGTGCCACTCGACGCGCCATCCCGGCCACTAGCCACGCGGCCAGCGGCCATCTTGGCGACGAACCCGAAGATTTAAACAGCAGGTCTGGTTGCTCCAGACCTACCCAAGCTCCTGTGAAAAGGAGCACTCGCTCTGACCTTGCTGGTCCGAGTGAACAGCATCTTTCAACTCCTGCGTGGCTTGCATTTGCCAAGGCCTGTTTGCTCCGATCAGGTCGCCGACACCGCCAACAGCGAGAAGCCTACGTGGGACAGCTCGTGACCGACTCCTGGACGTCCTCGACCCCGGGTATCCACGTGGCTGCAGAAAGAAGCTACCCGACAACGCCTGTTTGCACCCGACATCGCCTGGTTCCAATCTGGTTCCACGGTAGTCACTGGCTAGTGACTTTGAACACTGTCCCCTCTGCTTTCAGGTCTTCAACTCTTCCGATCCACCCTTGGATCCACCGGAACTCTTCTCATCGAGCCGCCTGCAGCATCTTCAGCTCCAAGCACCATCGACCAGCGTGACGAAACCCGACACATCTTCGACCCTGTGCACCCGCTTCCTGTGGGTGAGGTAACTCAGCTCCGCCAGTGCTCCTGCACTGGTACACATCCCAAGGGCCTGTGTTTTAAGTTTCAGCTCCGTAGGTCACTCGGAAGGTTCCTAACTTTCTAACTTTGTGCTTTTTACGCACCATAGACTTTGTATTGAGAAGTGCGTGCACTTTGAACACTGCACCCGAGTCCCGTGGGCCTTTCCCGACTTAGTTAACTCCAGTCTCGAATAGCTCCAGCGATTCCCAAGGCCCTAGGCCTCTTCACTTTCCTTTAGGTATCTCTTATACCACTTATTTAGTATATGGTTTAGGTGGCCCCTAGGGCTCATCCATATTGTGCAACTTTTGTGTATGTTAAACTGTCTTGTGATTTTACGCTTGTGCTTCTGTGCTCATAAAGAGTCCAGGGGATTTTAATAGTTAATAAATCAATATATATTTTCAATATATATCTGTGTGGTGTCCCTTTCATTTGGTATTCAAGGGGGTTGTGTATGGTATAACAGCTGGCTTCACATGCCTTTCAGAGTTTAGCCTAAGACTGCTTTGTCCACGTTACCACTAGGATAACTGGTCTACAAGGTTGAATTACAACCATCATCATAAGGGTTGCTTGGCATGGTACAAAGTGATCACTAGAATTAGTGAGCATTATATACCAGGCCAACTTCTCACACCCTTCCACGCTTATGGTGGACAAAAATGATACAGAAAAGGGGGTGGTGATGAACAGAGTGTCTGAATTAAGCAGACCACTCTTACCCAGTCCAAAGATCAGGGCTTGATCCATCACCGTTTTTTTAGCTCACTGCACCATCCCAGCTCAGAACTTGGCTATATGCAAATTAGTCTGACCCTGGCCCAGTGCATCATGGGAACTGGGCAGACCAAACTACCAAGCCAATTCTTATACTGGGAAGGAAAAAAGCTTCCGGGAACCGGTTTCTGGCATTTCAGCCGTCTTCGGCCCGGCTTGCTTGAATCCTGATGGTGCAATGAACAAGGGACTCACATCTGAGTATACCCTTCCACGCTTATGGTGGACAAAAATGATTCAGAAAAGGGGGTGGTGATGAACAGAGTGTCTGAATTAAGCAGACCACTCTTACCCAGTCCAAAGATCAGGGCTTGATCCATCACCGTTTTTTAGCTCACTGCACCATCCCAGCTCAGAACTTGGCTATATGCAAATTAGTCTGACCCTGGCCCAGTGCATCATGGGAACAGGGCAGACCAAACTACCAAGCCAATTCTTATACTGGGAAGGAAACAAGCTTCCGGGGACCGGTTTCTGGCATTTCAGCCGTCTTCAGCCCGGCTTGCTTGAATCCTGATGGTGCAATGAGCAAGGGACTCACATCTGAGTATACCCTTCCACGCTTATGGTGGACAAAAATGATTCAGAAAAGGGGGTGGTGATGAACAGAGTGTCTGAATTAAGCAGACCACTCTTACCCAGTCCAAAGATCAGGGCTTGATCCATCACCGTTTTTTAGCTCACTGCACCATCCCAGCTCAGAACTTGGCTATATGCAAATTAGTCTGACCCTGGCCCAGTGCATCATGGGAGCAGGGCAGACCAAACTACCAAGCCAATTCTTATACTGGGTAGGAAACAAGCTTCCGGGGACTGGTTTCTGGCATTTCAGCCGTCTTCGGCCCGGCTTGCTTGAATCCTGATGGTGCAATGAGCAAGGGACTCACATCTGAGTATACCCTTCCACGCTTATGGTGGACAAAAATGATTCAGAAAAGGGGGTGGTGATGAACAGAGTGTCTGAATTAAGCAGACCACTCTTACCCAGTCCAAAGATCAGGGCTTGATCCATCACCGTTTTTTAGCTCACTGCACCATCCCAGCTCAGAACTTGGCTGTATGCAAATTAGTCTGACCCTGGCCCAGTGCATCATGGGAACAGGGCAGACCAAACTACCAGGCCAATTCTTATGCTGGGTAGGAAACAAGCTTCCGGGGACCGGTTTCTGGCATTTCAGCCGTCTTCGGCCCGGCTTGCTTGAATCCTGATGGTGCAATGAGCAAGGGACTCACATCTGAGTATACCCTTCCACGCTTATGGTGGACAAAAATGATTCAGAAAAGGGGGTGGTGATGAACAGAGTGTCTGAATTAAGCAGACCACTCTTACCCAGTCCAAAGATCAGGGCTTGATCCATCATCGTTTTTTAGCTCACTGCACCATCCCAGCTCAGAACTTGGCTGTATGCAAATTAGTCTGACCCTGGCCCAGTGCATCATGGGAACAGGGCAGACCAAACTACCAAGCCAATTCTTATACTGGGAAGGAAACAAGCTTCCGGGGACCGGTTTCTGGCATTTCAGCCGTCTTCGGCCCGGCTTGCTTGAATCCTGATGGTGCAATGAGCAAGGGACTCACATCTGAGTGTACCCTTCCACGCTTATGGTGGACAAAAATGATTCAGAAAAGGGGGTGGTGATGAACAGAGTGTCTGAATTAAGCAGACAACTCTTACCCAGTCCAAAGATCAGGGCTTGATCCATCATCGTTTTTTAGCTCACTGCACCATCCCAGCTCAGAACTTGGCTGTATGCAAATTAGTCTGACCCTGGCCCAGTGCATCATGGGAACAGGGCAGACCAAACAACCAAGCCAATTCTTATACTGGGAAGGAAACAAGCTTCTGGGGACCGGTTTCTGGCATTTCAGCCGTCTTCGGCCCGGCTTGCTTGAATCCTGATGGTGCAATGAGCAAGGGACTCACATCTGAGTGTACCCTTCCACGCTTATGGTGGACAAAAATGATTCAGAAAAGGGGGTGGTGATGAACAGAGTGTCTGAATTAAGCAGACCACTCTTACCCAGTCCAAAGATCAGGGCTTGATCCATCACCGTTTTTTAGCTCACTGCACCATCCCAGCTCAGAACTTGGCTATATGCAAATTAGTCTGACCCTGGCCCAGTGCATCATGGGGACAGGGCAGACCAAACCACCAAGCCAATTCTTTTACTGGGAAGGAAACAAGCTTCCGGGGACCGGTTTCTGGCATTTCAGCCGTCTTCGGCCGGGCTTGCTTGAATCCTGATGGTGCAATGAGCAAGGGACTCACATCTGAGTATACCCTTCCACGCTTATGGTGGACAAAAATGATTCAGAAAAGGGGGTGGTGATGAACAGAGTGTCTGAATTAAGCAGACTACTCTTACCCAGTCCAAAGATCAGGGCTTGATCCATCACCGTTTTTTAGCTCACTGCACCATCCCAGCTCAGAACTTGGCTATATGCAAATTAGTCTGACCCTGGCCCAGTGCATCATGGGAACAGGGCAGACCAAACTACCAAGCCAATTCTTATACTGGGAAGGAAACAAGCTTCCGGGGACCGGTTTCTGGCATTTCAGCCGTCTTCGGCCCGGCTTGGTTGAATCCTGATGGTGCAATGAGCAAGGGACACACATCTGAGTATACCCTTCCACTCTTATGGTGGACAAAAATGATTCAGAAAAGTGGATGGTGATGAACAGAGTGTCTGAATTAAGCAGACCACTCTTACCCAGTCCAAAGATCAGGGCTTGATCCATCACCGTTTTTTAGCTCACTGCACCATCCCAGCTCAGAACTTGGCTATATGCAAATTAGTCTGACCCTGGCCCAGTGCATCATGGGAACAGGGCAGACCAAACTACCAAGCCAATTCTTATACTGGGAAAGAAACAAGCTTCCGGGGACCGGTTTCTGGCATTTCAGCCGTCTTCAGCCCGGCTTGCTTGAATCCTGATGGTGCAATGAACAAGGGACTCACATCTGAGTATACCCTTCCACGCTTATGGTGGACAAAAATGATACAGAAAAGGGGGTGGTGATGAACAGAGTGTCTGAATTAAGCAGACCACTCTTACCCAGTCCAAAGATCAGGGCTTGATCCATCACCGTTTTTTTAGCTCACAGCACCATCCCAGCTCAGAACTTGGCTATATGCAAATTAGTCTGACCCTGGCCCAGTGCATCATGGGACCAGGGCAGACCAAACTACCAAGCCAATTCTTATACTGGGAAGGAAACAAGCTTCCGGGGACCGGTTTCTGGCATTTCAGCCGTCTTCGGCCCGGCTTGCTTGAATCCTGATGGTGCAATGAGCAAGGGACTCACATCTGAGTATAGCCTTCCACGCTTATGGTGGACAAAAATGATTCAGAAAAGGGGGTGTTGATGAACAGAGTGTCTGAATTAAGCAGACCACTCTTACCCAGTCCAAAGATCAGGGCTTGATCCATCACCGTTTTTAGCTCACTGCACCATCCCAGCTCAGAACTTGGCTATATGCAAATTAGTCTGACCCTGGCCCAGTGCATCATGGGAACTTGGCAGACCAAACTACCAAGCCAATTCTTATACTGGGAAGGAAAAAAGCTTCCGGGAACCGGTTTCTGGCATTTCAGCCGTCTTCGGCCCGGCTTGCTTGAATCCTGATGGTGCAATGAACAAGGGACTCACATCTGAGTATACCCTTCCACGCTTATGGTGGACAAAAATGATTCAGAAAAGGGGGTGGTGATGAACAGAGTGTCTGAATTAAGCAGACCACTCTTACCCAGTCCAAAGATCAGGGCTTGATCCATCACCGTTTTTTAGCTCACTGCACCATCCCAGCTCAGAACTTGGCTATATGCAAATTAGTCTGACCCTGGCCCAGTGCATCATGGGAACAGGGCAGACCAAACTACCAAGCCAATTCTTATACTGGGAAGGAAACAAGCTTCCGGGGACCGGTTTCTGGCATTTCAGCCGTCTTCGGCCCGGCTTGCTTGAATCCTGATGGTGCAATGAGCAAGGGACTCACATCTGAGTATACCCTTCCACTCTTATGGTGGACAAAAATGATTCAGAAAAGTGGGTGGTGATGAACAGAGTGTCTGAATTAAGCAGACCACTCTTACCCAGTCCAAAGATCAGGGCTTGATCCATCACCGTTTTTTAGCTCACTGCACCATCCCAGCTCAGAACTTGGCTATATGCAAATTAGTCTGACCCTGGCCCAGTGCATCATGGGAACAGGGCAGACCAAACTACCAAGCCAATTCTTATACTGGGAAGGAAACAAGCTTCCGGGGACCGGTTTCTGGCATTTCAGCCGTCTTCAGCCCGGCTTGCTTGAATCCTGATGGTGCAATGAACAAGGGACTCACATCTGAGTATACCCTTCCACGCTTATGGTGGACAAAAATGATACAGAAAAGGGGGTGGTGATGAACAGAGTGTCTGAATTAAGCAGACCACTCTTACCCAGTCCAAAGATCAGGGCTTGATCCATCACCGTTTTTTTAGCTCACTGCACCATCCCAGCTCAGAACTTGGCTATATGCAAATTAGTCTGACCCTGGCCCACTGCATCATGGGAACAGGGCGGACCAAACTACCAAGCCAATTCTCATACTGGGAAGGAAACAAGCTTCCGGGGACCGGTTTCTGGCATTTCAGCCGTCTTCGGCCCGGCTTGCTTGAATCCTGATGGTGCAATGAGCAAGGGACTCACATCTGAGTATAGCCTTCCACGCTTATGGTGGACAAAAATGATTCAGAAAAGGGGGTGGTGATGAACAGAGTGTCTGAATTAAGCAGACCACTCTTACCCAGTCCAAAGATCAGGGCTTGATCCATCACCGTTTTTAGCTCACTGCACCATCCCAGCTCAGAACTTGGCTATATGCAAATTAGTCTGACCCTGGCCCAGTGCATCATGGGAACTGGGCAGACCAAACTACCAAGCCAATTCTTATACTGGGAAGGAAAAAAGCTTCCGGGAACCGGTTTCTGGCATTTCAGCCGTCTTCGGCCCGGCTTGCTTGAATCCTGATGGTGCAATGAACAAGGGACTCACATCTGAGTATACCCTTCCACGCTTATGGTGGACAAAAATGATTCAGAAAAGGGGGTGGTGATGAACAGAGTGTCTGAATTAAGCAGACCACTCTTACCCAGTCCAAAGATCAGGGCTTGATCCATCACCGTTTTTTAGCTCACTGCACCATCCCAGCTCAGAACTTGGCTGTATGCAAATTAGTCTGACCCTGGCCCAGTGCATCATGGGAACAGGGCAGACCAAACTACCAGGCCAATTCTTATGCTGGGTAGGAAACAAGCTTCTGGGGACCGGTTTCTGGCATTTCAGCCGTCTTCGGCCCGGCTTGCTTGAATCCTGATGGTGCAATGAGCAAGGGACTCACATCTGAGTATACCCTTCCACTCTTATGGTGGACAAAAATGATTCAGAAAAGTGGGTGGTGATGAACAGAGTGTCTGAATTAAGCAGACCACTCTTACCCAGTCCAAAGATCAGGGCTTGATCCATCACCGTTTTTTAGCTCACTGCACCATCCCAGCTCAGAACTTGGCTATATGCAAATTAGTCTGACCCTGGCCCAGTGCATCATGGGAACAGGGCAGACCAAACTACCAAGCCAATTCTTATACTGGGAAGGAAACAAGCTTCCGGGGACCGGTTTCTGGCATTTCAGCCGTCTTCAGCCCGGCTTGCTTGAATCCTGATGGTGCAATGAACAAGGGACTCACATCTGAGTATACCCTTCCACGCTTATTGTGGACAAAAATGATACAGAAAAGGGGGTGGTGATGAACAGAGTGTCTGAATTAAGCAGACCACTCTTACCCAGTCCAAAGATCAGGGCTTGATCCATCACCGTTTTTAGCTCACTGCACCATCCCAGCTCAGAACTTGGCTATATGCAAATTAGTCTGACCCTGGCCCAGTGCATCATGGGAACTGGGCAGACCAAACTACCAAGCCAATTCTTATACTGGGAAGGAAAAAAGCTTCCGGGAACCGGTTTCTGGCATTTCAGCCGTCTTCGGCCCGGCTTGCTTGAATCCTGATGGTGCAATGAACAAGGGACTCACATCTGAGTATACCCTTCCACGCTTATGGTGGACAAAAATGATTCAGAAAAGGGGGTGGTGATGAACAGAGTGTCTGAATTAAGCAGACTACTCTTACCCAGTCCAAAGATCAGGGCTTGATCCATCACCGTTTTTTAGCTCACTGCACCATCCCAGCTCAGAACTTGGCTATATGCAAATTAGTCTGACCCTGGCCCAGTGCATCATGGGAACAGGGCAGACCAAACTACCAAGCCAATTCTTATACTGGGAAGGAAACAAGCTTCCGGGGACCGGTTTCTGGCATTTCAGCCGTCTTCAGCCCGGCTTGCTTGAATCCTGATGGTGCAATGAGCAAGGGACTCACATCTGAGTATACCCTTCCACGCTTATGGTGGACAAAAATGATTCAGAAAAGGGGGTGGTGTTGAACAGAGTGTCTGAATTAAGCAGACCACTCTTACCCAGTCCAAAGATCAGGGCTTGATCCATCACCGTTTTTTAGCTCACTGCACCATCCCAGCTCAGAACTTGGCTATATGCAAATTAGTCTGACCCTGGCCCAGTGCATCATGGGAACAGGGCAGACCAAACTACCAAGCCAATTCTTATACTGGGAAGGAAACAAACTTCCGGGGACCGGTTTCTGGCATTTCAGCCGTCTTCGGCCCGGCTTGCTTGAATCCTGATGGTGCAATGAGCAAGGGACTCACATCTGAGTATACCCTTCCACGCTTATGGTGGACAAAAATGATTCAGAAAAGGGGGTGGTGATGAACAGAGTGTCTGAATTAAGCAGACCACTCTTACCCAGTCCAAAGATCAGGGCTTGATCTATCACCGTTTTTTAGCTCACTGCACCATCCCAGCTCAGAACTTGGCTATTTGCAAATTAGTCTGACCCTGGCCCAGTGCATCATGGGAACAGGGCAGACCAAACTACCAAGCCAATTCTTATACTGGGAAGGAAACAAGCTTCCGGGGACCGGTTTCTGGCATTTCAGCCGTCTTCGGCCCGGCTTGCTTGAATCCTGATGGTGCAATGAGCAAGGGACTCACATCTGAGTATACCCTTCCACGCTTATGGTGGACAAAAATGATTCAGAAAAGGGGGTGGTGTTGAACAGAGTGTCTGAATTAAGCAGACCACTCTTACCCAGTCCAAAGATCAGGGCTTGATCCATCACCGATTTTTAGCTCACTGCACCATCCCAGCTCAGAACTTGGCTATATGCAAATTAGTCTGACCCTGGCCCAGTGCATCATAGGAACAGGGCAGACCAAACTACCAAGCCAATTCTTATACTGGGAAGGAAACAAGCTTCCGGGGACCGGCTTCTGGCATTTCAGCCGTCTTCGGCCCGGCTTGCTTGAATCCTGATGGTGCAATGAGCAAGGGACTCACATCTGAGTATACCCTTCCACGCTTATGGTGGACAAAAATGATTCAGAAAAGGGGGTGGTGATGAACAGAGTGTCTGAATTAAGCAGACCACTCTTACCCAGTCCAAAGATCAGGGCTTGATCCATCACCGATTTTTAGCTCACTGCACCATCCCAGCTCAGAACTTGGCTATATGCAAATTAGTCTGACCCTTGCCCAGTGCATCATAGGAACAGGGCAGACCAAACTACCAAGCCAATTCTTATACTGGGAAAGAAACAAGCTTCCGGGGACCGGTTTCTGGCATTTCAGCCGTCTTCGGCCCGGCTTGCTTGAATCCTGATGGTGCAATGAGCAAGGGACTCACATCTGAGTATACCCTTCCACACTTATGGTGGACAAAAATGATTCAGAAAAGGGGGTGGTGATGAACAGAGTGTCTGAATTAAGCAGACCACTCTTACCCAGTCCAGAGATCAGGGCTTGATCCATCACCGTTTTTTAGCTCACTGCACCATCCCAGCTCAGAACTTGGCTATATGCAAATTAGTCTGACCCTGGCCCAGTGCATCATGGGAACAGGGCAGACCAAACTACCAAGCCAATTCTTATACTGGGAAGGAAACAAGCTTCCGGGGACCGTTTCTGTCATTTCAGCCTTCTTCGGCCCGGCTTGCTTGAATCCTGATGGTGCAATGAGCAAGGGACTCACATCTGAGTATACCCTTCCACGCTTATGGTGGACAAAAATGATTCAGAAAAGGGGGTGGTGATGAACAGAGTGTCTAAATTAAGCAGACCACTCTTACCCAGTCCAAAGATCAGGGCTTGATCCATCACCGTTTTTTAGCTCACTGCACCATCCCAGCTCAGAACATGGCTATATGCAAATTAGTCTGACCCTGGCCCAGTGCATCACGGAAACAGGGCAGAACAAACTACCAAGCCAATTCTTATACTGGGAAGGAAACAAGCTTCCGGGACCGGTTTCTGGCATTTCAGCCGTCTTCGGCCCGGCTTGCTTGAATCCTGATGGTGCAATGAGCAAGGGACTCACATCTGAGTATACCTTTCCACGCTTATGGTGGACAAAAATGATTCAGAAAAGGGAGTGGTGATGAACAGAGTGTCTGAATTAAGCAGACCACTCTTACCCAGTCCAAAGATCAGGGCTTGATCCATCACCTTTTTTAGCTCACTGCACCATCCCAGCTCAGAACTTGGCTATATGCAAATTAGTCTGACCCTGGCCCAGTGCATCATGGGAACTGGGCAGACCAAACTACCAAGCCAATTCTTATACTGGGAAGGAAACAAGCTTCCGGGGACCGGTTTCTGGCATTTCAGCCGTCTTCAGCCCGGCTTGCTTGAATCCTGATGGTGCAATGAACAAGGGACTCACATCTGAGTATACCCTTCCACGCTTATTGTGGACAAAAATGATACAGAAAAGGGGGTGGTGATGAACAGAGTGTCTGAATTAAGCAGACCACTCTTACCCAGTCCAAAGATCAGGGCTTGATCCATCACCGTTTTTAGCTCACTGCACCATCCCAGCTCAGAACTTGGCTATATGCAAATTAGTCTGACCCTGGCCCAGTGCATCATGGGAACTGGGCAGACCAAACTACCAAGCCAATTCTTATACTGGGAAGGAAAAAAGCTTCCGGGAACCGGTTTCTGGCATTTCAGCCGTCTTCGGCCCGGCTTGCTTGAATCCTGATGGTGCAATGAACAAGGGACTCACATCTGAGTATACCCTTCCACGCTTATGGTGGACAAAAATGATTCAGAAAAGGGGGTGGTGATGAACAGAGTGTCTGAATTAAGCAGACTACTCTTACCCAGTCCAAAGATCAGGGCTTGATCCATCACCGTTTTTTAGCTCACTGCACCATCCCAGCTCAGAACTTGGCTATATGCAAATTAGTCTGACCCTGGCCCAGTGCATCATGGGAACAGGGCAGACCAAACTACCAAGCCAATTCTTATACTGGGAAGGAAACAAGCTTCCGGGGACCGGTTTCTGGCATTTCAGCCGTCTTCAGCCCGGCTTGCTTGAATCCTGATGGTGCAATGAGCAAGGGACTCACATCTGAGTATACCCTTCCACGCTTATGGTGGACAAAAATGATTCAGAAAAGGGGGTGGTGTTGAACAGAGTGTCTGAATTAAGCAGACCACTCTTACCCAGTCCAAAGATCAGGGCTTGATCCATCACCGTTTTTTAGCTCACTGCACCATCCCAGCTCAGAACTTGGCTATATGCAAATTAGTCTGACCCTGGCCCAGTGCATCATGGGAACAGGGCAGACCAAACTACCAAGCCAATTCTTATACTGGGAAGGAAACAAACTTCCGGGGACCGGTTTCTGGCATTTCAGCCGTCTTCGGCCCGGCTTGCTTGAATCCTGATGGTGCAATGAGCAAGGGACTCACATCTGAGTATACCCTTCCACGCTTATGGTGGACAAAAATGATTCAGAAAAGGGGGTGGTGATGAACAGAGTGTCTGAATTAAGCAGACCACTCTTACCCAGTCCAAAGATCAGGGCTTGATCTATCACCGTTTTTTAGCTCACTGCACCATCCCAGCTCAGAACTTGGCTATTTGCAAATTAGTCTGACCCTGGCCCAGTGCATCATGGGAACAGGGCAGACCAAACTACCAAGCCAATTCTTATACTGGGAAGGAAACAAGCTTCCGGGGACCGGTTTCTGGCATTTCAGCCGTCTTCGGCCCGGCTTGCTTGAATCCTGATGGTGCAATGAGCAAGGGACTCACATCTGAGTATACCCTTCCACGCTTATGGTGGACAAAAATGATTCAGAAAAGGGGGTGGTGTTGAACAGAGTGTCTGAATTAAGCAGACCACTCTTACCCAGTCCAAAGATCAGGGCTTGATCCATCACCGATTTTTAGCTCACTGCACCATCCCAGCTCAGAACTTGGCTATATGCAAATTAGTCTGACCCTGGCCCAGTGCATCATAGGAACAGGGCAGACCAAACTACCAAGCCAATTCTTATACTGGGAAGGAAACAAGCTTCCGGGGACCGGCTTCTGGCATTTCAGCCGTCTTCGGCCCGGCTTGCTTGAATCCTGATGGTGCAATGAGCAAGGGACTCACATCTGAGTATACCCTTCCACGCTTATGGTGGACAAAAATGA
This sequence comes from Lissotriton vulgaris, assembly GCF_964263255.1. NCBI lineage: Eukaryota > Metazoa > Chordata > Amphibia > Caudata > Salamandridae > Lissotriton > Lissotriton vulgaris. The sequence continues at coordinate 10,700 of NW_028244255.1, read as the reverse complement.
TTCAGAAAAGGGGGTGGTGATGAACAGAGTGTCTGAATTAAGCAGACCACTCTTACCCAGTCCAAAGATCAGGGCTTGATCCATCACCGATTTTTAGCTCACTGCACCATCCCAGCTCAGAACTTGGCTATATGCAAATTAGTCTGACCCTTGCCCAGTGCATCATAGGAACAGGGCAGACCAAACTACCAAGCCAATTCTTATACTGGGAAAGAAACAAGCTTCCGGGGACCGGTTTCTGGCATTTCAGCCGTCTTCGGCCCGGCTTGCTTGAATCCTGATGGTGCAATGAGCAAGGGACTCACATCTGAGTATACCCTTCCACACTTATGGTGGACAAAAATGATTCAGAAAAGGGGGTGGTGATGAACAGAGTGTCTGAATTAAGCAGACCACTCTTACCCAGTCCAGAGATCAGGGCTTGATCCATCACCGTTTTTTAGCTCACTGCACCATCCCAGCTCAGAACTTGGCTATATGCAAATTAGTCTGACCCTGGCCCAGTGCATCATGGGAACAGGGCAGACCAAACTACCAAGCCAATTCTTATACTGGGAAGGAAACAAGCTTCCGGGGACCGTTTCTGTCATTTCAGCCTTCTTCGGCCCGGCTTGCTTGAATCCTGATGGTGCAATGAGCAAGGGACTCACATCTGAGTATACCCTTCCACGCTTATGGTGGACAAAAATGATTCAGAAAAGGGGGTGGTGATGAACAGAGTGTCTAAATTAAGCAGACCACTCTTACCCAGTCCAAAGATCAGGGCTTGATCCATCACCGTTTTTTAGCTCACTGCACCATCCCAGCTCAGAACATGGCTATATGCAAATTAGTCTGACCCTGGCCCAGTGCATCACGGAAACAGGGCAGAACAAACTACCAAGCCAATTCTTATACTGGGAAGGAAACAAGCTTCCGGGACCGGTTTCTGGCATTTCAGCCGTCTTCGGCCCGGCTTGCTTGAATCCTGATGGTGCAATGAGCAAGGGACTCACATCTGAGTATACCTTTCCACGCTTATGGTGGACAAAAATGATTCAGAAAAGGGAGTGGTGATGAACAGAGTGTCTGAATTAAGCAGACCACTCTTACCCAGTCCAAAGATCAGGGCTTGATCCATCACCTTTTTTAGCTCACTGCACCATCCCAGCTCAGAACTTGGCTATATGCAAATTAGTCTGACCCTGGCCCAGTGCATCATGGGAACTGGGCAGACCAAACTACCAAGCCAATTCTTATACTGGGAAGGAAACAAGCTTACGGGGACCGGTTTCTGGCATTTCAGCCGTCTTCGGCCCGGCTTGCTTGAATCCTGATGGTGCAATGAGCAAGGGACTCACATCTGAGTATACCCTTCCACGCTTATGGTGGACAAAAATGATTCAGAAAAGGGGGTGGTGAGGAACAGAGTGTCTGAATTAAGCAGACCACTCCTACCGAGTCCAAAGATCAGGGCTTGATCCATCACTGTTTTTTAGCTCACTGCACCATCCCAGCTCAGAACTTGGCTATATGCAAATTAGTCTGACCCTGGCCCAGTGCATCATGGGAACAGGGCAGACCAAACTACCAAGCCAATTCTTATACTGGGAAGGAAACAAGCTTCCGAGGACCGGTTTCTGGCATTTCAGCCGTCTTCGGCCCGGCTTGCTTGAATCCTGATGGTGCAATGAGCAAGGGACTCACATCTAGGTGTGGGCGGAAAATCCGTTCCGCTCGCGGATTTTGCGGATTTTCGGGAAATTCGCAATCCGCGAGATTCGCGAATCTCCCGCAAAATCCGCAAATCCGCGAGCAGCGGATTTTGCTCGCACTGTTCGCGTGAGTTCGCGTGAGTTCGCGCCCCGCGAATAAGTGCAAAATTGCAGAAATACGATTTTAGCAAAACTGAAAGTAACTACTTACCAGGTTCAAAAGTTCAGGCTCATCATTAGTAGCCATTTCCTGTAGTGCTTCCTGAGGGGCCCCTCCAGAGTTCAGTTGCCAGTACAAACTATTATGTGACCCTGCTCTGAACCTCAGAATAGTTACACATATGCCACAAAGGTCCTGAATTACAGCTAAGGGAGACAAGCAGGAGCCAGGCTGGAAGTTAAAATCCATTAATCAGCCCCTAATTCATTATTGTCAGTTGGGGCAGGGCAGGTGTTGTAACTAATTTTGCAACAATGAAAGCACTTAGCAAGTGCAAAAGATCACTAATCAGGGCGCACTAAGGAAGCAGGTGCCAGCTAAAAAAATATTCTGTGACACATTAATCAGCCCCAAATTAATTCAGGTCACTTGAGGCAGGGAAGGTGTGCTTTGCTTTGCCGAAAATAATGTACACTGGACAACCAGAGGGTGTGGTGATGAAACAGAGGGTGGCATGGGTGGGCCAGAGGGTGGCATGAGTAGTCAGAGAGTGGCAGTGGTGACAGAGAGTGGCAGTGATGAAGAAGAGTGTCCTAAACAGGCTGGACACGTAGAAACAACAAGTTCGCAAAACTTGCGACCCGACAGGTAAGTTCGCAAATTGCGAAATTGTAAAAACCCTCGCGAACTGGCAGAAACACGGGCGAACACAAAAAAAAAAAATCCGCAAATTCGCGGGAATTCGCGGATTTTGCGGATTGCGAATCCGCAAATCCGCAAAATTCGCGAACGCGAGATCCGCAAAATTCGCCCATGCTTACTCACATCTGAGTATACCCTTCCACGCTTATGGTGGACAAAAATGATTCAGAAAAGGGGGTGGTGATGAACAGAGTGTCTGAATTAAGCAGACCACTCTTACCCAGTCCAAAGATCAGGGCTTGATCCATCACCGTTTTTTAGCTCACTGCACCATCCCAGCTCAGAACATGGCTATATGCAAATTAGTCTGACCCTGGTCCAGTGCATCACGGAAACAGGGCAGAACAAACTACCAAGCCGATTCTTATACTGGGAAGGAAACAAGCTTCCGGGACCGGTTTCTGGCATTTCAGCCGTCTTCGGCCCGGCTTGCTTGAATCCTGATGGTGCAATGAGCAAGGGACTCACATCTGAGTATACCTTTCCACGCTTATGGTGGACAAAAATGATTCAGAAAAGGGGGTGGTGATGAACAGAGTGTCTGAATTAAGCAGACCACTCTTACCCAGTCCAAAGATCAGGGCTTGATCCATCACCTTTTTTAGCTCACTGCACCATCCCAGCTCAGAACTTGGCTATATGCAAATTAGTCTGACCCTGGCCCAGTGCATCATGGGAACTGGGCAGACCAAACTACCAAGCCAATTCTTATACTGGGAAGGAAACAAGCTTCCGGGGACCGGTTTCTGGCATTTCAGCCGTCTTCGGCCCGGCTTGCTTGAATCCTGATGGTGCAATGAGCAAGGGACCCACATCTGAGTATACCCTTCCACGTTTATGGTGGACAAAAATGATTCAGAAAAGGGGGTGGTGAGGAACAGAGTGTCTGAATTAAGCAGACCACTCCTACCGAGTCCAAAGATCAGGGCTTGATCCATCACCGTTTTTTAGCTCACTGCACCATCCCAGCTCAGAACTTGGCTATATGCAAATTAGTCTGACCCTGGCCCAGTGCATCATGGGAACAGGGCAGACCAAACTACCAAGCCAATTCTTATACCGGGAAGGAAACAAGCTTCCGAGGACCGGTTTCTGGCATTTCAGCCGTCTTCGGCCCGGCTTGCTTGAATCCTGATGGTGCAATGAGCAAGGGACTCACATCTGAGTATACACTTCCACGCTTATGGTGGACAAAAATGATTCAGAAAAGGGGGTGGTGATGAACAGAGTGTCTGAATTAAGCAGACCACTCTTACCCAGTCCAAAGATCAGGGCTTGATCCATCACCGATTTTTAGCTCACTGCACCATCCCAGCTCAGAACTTGGCTATATGCAAATTAGTCTGACCCTTGCCCAGTGCATCATAGGAACAGGGCAGACCAAACTACCAAGCCAATTCTTATACTGGGAAGGAAACAAGCTTCCGGGGACCGGTTTCTGGCATTTCAGCCGTCTTCGGCCCGGCTTGCTTGAATCCTGATGGTGCAATGAGCAAGGGACTCACATCTGAGTATACCCTTCCACGCTTGTGGTGGACAAAAATGATTCAGAAAAGGGGGTGGTGATGAACAGAGTGTCTGAATTAAGCAGACCACTCTTACCCAGTCCAGAGATCAGGGCTTGATCCATCACCGTTTTTTAGCTCACTGCACCATCCCAGGTCAGAACTTGGCTATATGCAAATTAGTCTGACCCTGGCCCAGTGCATCACGGAAACAGGGAAGAACAAACTACCAAGCCAATTCTTATACTGGGAAGGAAACAAGCTTCCGGGACCGGTTTCTGGCATTTCAGCCGTCTTCGGCCCGGCTTGCTTGAATCCTGATGGTGCAATGAGCAAGGGACTCACATCTGAGTATACCTTTCCACGCTTATGGTGGACAAAAATGATTCAGAAAAGGGGGTGGTGATGAACAGAGTGTCTGAATTAAGCAGACCACTCTTACCCAGTCCAAAGATCAGGGCTTGATCCATCACCTTTTTTAGCTCACTGCACCATCCCAGCTCAGAACTTGGCTATATGCAAATTAGTCTGACCCTGGCCCAGTGCATCATGGGAACAGGGCAGACCAAACTACCAAGCCAATTCTTATACTGGGAAGGAAACAAGCTTCCGAGGACCGGTTTCTGGCATTTCAGCCGTCTTCGGCCCGGCTTGCTTGAATCCTGATGGTGCAATGAGCAAGGGACTCACATCTGAGTATACACTTCCACGCTTATGGTGGACAAAAATGATTCAGAAAAGAGGGTGGTGATGAACAGAGTGTCTGAATTAAGCAGACCACTCTTACCCAGTCCAAAGATCAGGGCTTGATCCATCACCGTTTTTTAGCTCACTGCACCATCCCAGCTCAGAACTTGGCTATATGCAAATTAGTCTGACCCTGGCCCAGTGCATCATGGGAACAGGGCAGACCAAACTACCAAGCCAATTCTTATACTGGGAAGGAAACAAGCTTCCGGGGACCGGTTTCTGGCATTTCAGCCGTCTTCGGCCCGGCTTGCTTGAGTCCTGATGGTGCAATGAGCAAGGGACTCACATCTGAGTATACCCTTCCACGCTTATGGTGGACAAAAATGATTCAGAAAAGGGGGTGGCGATGAACAGAGTGTCTGAATTAAGCAGACCACTCTTACCCAGTCCAAAGATCAGGGCTTGATCCATCACCGTTTTTTAGCTCACTGCACCATCCCAGCTCAGAACTTGGCTATATGCAAATTAGTCTGACCTTGGCCCAGTGCATCATGGGAACAGGGCAGACCAAACTACCAAGCCAATTCTTTTACTGGGAAGGAAACAAGCTTCCGGGGACCGGTCTCTGGCATTTCAGCCGTCTTCGGCCCGGCTTGCTTGATTCCTGATGGTGCAATGAGCAAGGGACTCACATCTGAGTATACCCTTCCACGCTTATGGTGGACAAAAATGATTCAGAAAAGGGGGTGGTGATGAACAGAGTGTCTGAATTAGGCAGACCACTCTTACCCAGTCCAAAGATCAGGGCTTGATCCATCACAGTTTTTTAGCTCACTGCACCATCCCAGCTCAGAACTTGGCTATATGCAAATTAGTCTGACCCTGGCCCAGTGCATCATGGGAACAGGGCAGACCAAACTACCAAGCCAATTCTTATACTGGGAAGGAAACAAGCTTCCGGGGACCGTTTCTGGCATTTCAGCCTTCTTCGGCCCGGCTTGCTTGAATCCTGATGGTGCAATGAGCAAGGGACTCACATCTGAGTATACCCTTCCACGCTTATGGTGGACAAAAATGATTCAGAAAAGGGGGTGGTGATGAACAGAGTGTCTGAATTAAGCGGACAACTCTTACCCAGTCCAAAGATCAGGGCTTGATCCATCACCGTTTTTTAGCTCACTGCACCATCCCAGCTCAGAACTTGGCTATATGCAAATTAGTCTGACCCTGGCCCAGTGCATCATGGGAACAGGGCAGACCAAACTACCAAGCCAATTCTTATACTGGGAAGGAAACAAGCTTCCGGGGACCGGTTTCTGGCATTTCAGCCGTCTTCGGCCCGGCTTGCTTGAATCCTGATGGTGCAATGAGCAAGGGACTCACATCTGAGTATACCCTTCCATGCTTATGGTGGACAAAAATGATTCAGAAAAGGGGGTGGTGATGAACAGAGTGTCTGAATTAAGCAGACCACTCTTACCCAGTCCAAAGATCAGGGCTTGATCCATCACCAGTTTTTTAGCTCACTGCACCATCCCAGCTCAGAACTTGGCTATATGCAAATTCGTCTGACCCTGGCCCAGTGCATCATGGGAACAGGGCAGACCAAACTACCAAGCCAATTCTTATACTGGGAAGGAAACAAGCTTCCGGGGACCGGTTTCTGGCATTTCAGCCGTCTTCGGCCCGGCTTGCTTGAATCCTGATGGTGCAATGAGCAAGGGACTCACATCTGAGTATACCCTTCCACGCTTATGGTGGACAAAAATGATTCAGAAAAGGGGGTGGTGATGAACAGAGTGTCTGAATTAAGCAGACCACTCTTACCCAGTCCAAAGATCAGGCTTGATCCATCACCAGTTTTTTAGCTCACTGCACCATCCCAGCTCAGAACTTGGCTATATGCAAATTAGTCTGACCCTTGCCCAGTGCATCATGGGAACAGGGCAGACCAAACTACCAAGCCAATTCTTATACTGGGAAGGAAACAAGCTTCTGGGGACCGGTTTCTGGCATTTCAGCCATCTTCGTCCCGGCTTGCTTGAATCCTGATGGTGCAATGAGCAAGGGACTCACATCTGAGTATACCCTTCCACGCTTATGGTGGACAAAAATGATTCAGAAAAGGGGGTGGTGATGAACAGAGTGTCTGAATTAAGCAGACCACTCTTACCCAGTCCAAAGATCAGGGCTTGATCCATCACCGTTTTTTAGCTCACTGCACCATCCCAGCTCAGAACTTGGCTATATGCAAATTAGTCTGACCCTGGCCCAGTGCCTCATGGGAACAGGGCAGACCAAACTACCAAGCCAATTCTTATACTGGGAAGGAAACAAGCTTCCGGGGACCGGTTTCTGGCATTTCAGCCGTCTTCGGCCCGGCTGGGGCAAGGTGGTGTAATCACCCTTTGCTGTAGATATAGTATACCCATATCTAACCCAAAATGGACACATATATTCCTATAAGTCACTCCTACGGCAGGCCTTATCAATCCTGAAGGCAGGGTGCTTGGAAATATCTGAGATGGTGTTCTAGCATGAGCTGAGAATGTCTACAGCTTTCGGAACCATGTCCTTTAGCTGTTTCCATGATGGTGCCATACCATATACTCTTAAGTGCATTATAATCCTCGCGGTTATTGCTAACTTTGGCATTTTCAAAACATGTCGAGTAAGGTGTCATACGATTTGGAATACTACCCCCTCGCCAGTTCTGGCGACAGGGGTAACATTCCACCCTTTTAGAGGGACACGACATGTACAGAACTAGAACCCTGGTTAAAGTTAACCAGAGACTCAACATCACAAAATGGATGCTGCTGCCACAGACACAAGTCTGACCTCCTGCTGCTGGGAGTCCTTCCTGCAAGGGAGGCCTGGACAAAGGGTTTCCTGCCTCGGGAGGTGCCAGCACCACCCCAGACAGGACTTTGTGTATCCAGATAGGCAGGGCTGAAAGGAATGAGACATGTCTGGGGCACACAAGGTGTCCCTGTGCATACCCCGGTTCAAACCAGTTGCTGGGGCACTCCAGCCCCAGCTCTGGCGCGAAACAGGACAAAGGATAGGGGTGTAACCACCCCCCTTCCTGGTCCCACCCATGGGAGGGACCTAGTCGCTAGTACAGCCCCCTTTAGCAGGATAAAGTTAGGAGGTGGTCCCATTCCAGATTAGATTATCCTGAACAACTCTACAAAGAAGAAACTCTGGATTTAGACGTTCTGCTCCACAGAAGACTGAAGAAATCTCCCTTGTGGCCAAGGAGTGACCACCCAGCATCCGCAGGCACCATCAAGCGTCCTAGCGGTTCACTTTGTCGCCCTTCCAGGTGGAACCAGACCTTAGATCCTGACGAGACCCACACTTCCAGACCTCTCCGACCTCAACTCACATCTGCAGCACAGCTGAGATCCGTGGATGCGACGAGACATGTGGGACCGGCCATCTTGAGGAAACTGCACTTAGCTTCCAGCACGACCTCTGAGGCACCTTCAGGGGAGTGCTTTGGGGATTGAGAAGCCCTAGCCCCGAGCAGCTCCTGCACCGAAGACCAGCCCTCCAGCATCCACGAGATCTGCGTGGGGCCCTTCTGCTTGATTGCTACTTGACGCGTTGTCTGGTCACTTGTCAGCTGGCTAGTGGCCTCCTAGGCGATGAAATCTTAAAACTACGCTGCTGGTCTGGTTGCTCCAGACTGGCCTTTGCTTCCCTACAAAGGAGAAGTACCCCGAACCCTCCTGGTCTGCACCAGACGCCATCTTTACTTGCTGCATGGGTTGCATTTGCCAAGGCCTGTTGACTCCGATCCTGGAACCAACATCACCGACAGCGAGAGCCTGCGTGGGACAGCTCGTGCCTCCATCCTGGTCATCGACGGCGCCTCCTGGTTCACGTGGCTGCAGAGTCAAGCGTCACCTCTTTCCCTGATCGCGACAACATCATCTAGTTCCTTCCTGGTTCCACTCCGGTCACTGGCTAGTGACTTTGAACACTGTCCCCTCTGCTTTCAGGTCCCCATCTTCTTCGATCCGCCCTTGGATCACTTCGGACATCTTCCTCCTGTTCGCCTGCAACATCTTTTCTCCAAGGCTCCATTGACTTCAATGAGGAAACCCGACACACTTTCACACCTATGCACCCGCAGCCCGTGGGTGAGGTAACGAGAGCATTTCGGTGCTCATAGCTAGATTGACTCTCCTAATGTCCAGGTATCCTGTAATTTTGGTCTCAACCAGTCGGAACTGTCCTTACTTACCTATTTTGTAAATTGTTCGTGCCTACTGACTTTGCATTGAAACCCGCGTGTGTGTTCTAGCACTGCACACGCGTCCCGTGGGCCTCCTGCTCCTTACCTAATGTTAGGGTAGTGTAGCCCCAGCGATTCTACAGCCTCTGGGCATACTCATTTCTTCTATCGTTCTATTTAACCCATTTACTTAGTATATGGTTTGTCATGCCCCTAGGGCACCATTGTAATTGTGCGACTTACAGTATTTTTCTGAAGAGTATTGTTATATGCTTAGCCCTCTGATCTCCTAAAGAGTTCAGAGGTGTTTGTTAGTAATAAATATATTGTTTATTTTCATAACAACCTGTGTGGTGTCCTTTCATCTGGTATTCAAGGGGTTATATGTGGTAAAACAGCTGGCTTCTCATGCCAAAAGAGTTGCCTAAGACTGCTCTGTCCATGCTACCATTAGGATAGCTGGTCTATAAGGTTGACTTACAACCAATCACCATAAGGGTTGTTTGGACTGATACAAGGTGATCACTAGAACTAGTGAGCATCATATATCAGGCCAACTTCTCACAGCTTTGTCCTAAAAGTGTGTCTTTCCACTACAAACTAAAATGCTTAGACTTACTTTAAAGCTTTACCCACTTTCTATGTGTACAGCACCGTACAGTATATGCAAAGTTAGAAAAATTTGGAGAAAATTAAACTTTTCCCATTCTTTGCTCCTACCTCAAAGAGGCATAATTTTTTGGCACAAGGCACTTGCTATAAATACTAATAGATATGGCTTTGCATCAAAAACCATGAGTGGAACATGGGTGTTCCCATGCAACCGCACACATGACCCCCTTTGATGCAAAATAACGAAACACAGCTAAAAGCATTGCTTTCCCTTACTTTTAAGCAACTTTCCAGCTCAAAACATGTATTTCACTGGAAAGTAAATAACAAATAACCACTCTGCAGGTTTGCATTATTGACTTTGCACAGGAACAGATTGCTCTTAAATCTGGCACAGAGTATCCATGAACCACAACTGCCTCTTTATGAGTTCAGTTACGAGGGGGGAATCGAAATTTGTTTAGCTATGTAACGGTAAGATTCAACTCTATTAAGGACATGGAGGCGAGTATTATGCTATTTCTTTCTTCACTTTATTCTATTCATTTCTCCACAGCAGCGAAATCAAACCCATAAATGTTTTTTCTTTTTGTCCATGGAAAAATCCAACTGGAAACAAAGCAAAATTCCAATAAACAGACTACCACACCCATGAGTCCATCACATAACACCAGTCCATAGTCCTTCCTCAGTGTCAATCCAACTTAGAAAGGTCCTTCACACTTGTTGTCCCTCCTCTTTCTTCACGCGAATGCCTCGGAGTCACTGGTCTTGTTTGGCACCAACATGTCCTAAAACACAAGACACCGGTTTAAAGCTCCAGAGAAAACATAGCCTCCATCAATCAAAAGATAGTCACGTAGGCAATCATTTGTATACCAACTATACAGACGTAAAGGAAAAGTTTTTACTTATAGCCGAATGGGCGGGTTCGCACCACAGTGCCGCGGGAGGGATAATCCTCGCCTCCGTGCCCTTAATAGAATTGAAACTTACTGGTATATAACTAGGCAAATTTCGATTCTATGTCAGGACCGGTGGCTCCGATTATGCTAGTTCAAAGCTTACTGACCACCAAATGAGAAATATCG